>NW_006285042.1:4466098-4500773 GCF_000327345.1 Myotis davidii | reverse complement strand
AGCAACGAACAGTGGCTTGCATATCCCAGGCACTTGCATATTTTGTCGTTCAAGAAGTTATAGCCACTAAATTTCAACTCTAAGCAGGATTTTGATTCATGGTTTACATCCTCTAGTTAATCCTAAAACCCTGTTTACCTTTTTAATTTTATTAATTCCTCAATTACATTTTGGAGATCTGGTGTCCAGCATGCATTTTGTTTTGTGCTAAGCAGCATCTTATATTAGGTATCATCAACAATATATACCTGCTTGGTGCAGGGGGAAGTGGGAATAGAACAGAGTACAGGGGGATCATGTGGGGCAGGGGTGAGCTTTTTTTTTTTTAAAATATATTTCCTCTCCCACCACTTCAGTCCCACCTTTCTTCTGGCCTCGAGACGAGGAGGTTCAGCTGCCGCCTTGACCCCCAAACCCCCATAATGGCCGGCTGTCCGCAGGCATCTCAGCGTCTGTCCGTTCGCTTGTCACCCCTGCCTGGAGGCCTCCGTCTCAGCGCTGGTGACCCCTTTATCTCCTCCCTCACCCTCTCCGCGACCCCTGCGAAAGGGTCGATCGACTGCCAAAGGGGTCGCGACCCACAGGTTGAGAACCGCTGGATAGAGTGCAGTATATGTTCTTATAGGGACCTATTAACCCTCTTTCAGCTTCATTGTTTTCTTTTCTTTTTAAATATATTTTATTGATTTTTTACAGAGAGAAAGGGAGAGGAATAGAGAGTTACAAACATCGATGGAGAGAAGCATTGATCAGCTGCCTCTTCCACACCCCCTACTGGGGATGTGTCTGCAACCAAGGCACATGCCCTTGACCAGAATCGAACCTGGGACCTTTCAGTCCCCAGGCCAACACTCCATCCAGTGAGCCAAACTGGCCAGGGCAGGGGTGAGCTTTTGAAACTAGCCTCGGAAACATCGTGAGCAGCATGTGTGGTTGTCCAGTTTCCCATGGCTCATGAGATTCAGAGTATAACGAATGAGACTGCTCCAGATTTTGACAGACTCACTCAGGTCAGATTTACACTAGAATGACTCAGTTCTCGCCAACAGTTTTATACTGTCATTTTATAAGAAAAAATAATAGATTTGAGTGAAAACCAATGTTTTAATACTTCTGAAAAATGGTCTAAAATGTAGTATCAGGAACTAATTGTAATTGCATACTAGGGAAGTCTGGGAACTCTTATTTAATTACATTCAACATTGGTACTTTCTGGACTGGAGACTGAGCTAGGCTGTGGGCAAATGGTTAATTAATTTTTCTCTCTTTTTTTGTATTTTCTTTCTTTTATAAGAATATGGAATGCTTCATGAATTTGTGCACTAAAAATTCAAAACAGTGCCCAAAATAAGCTGTCTGTAAGAGAATATCTGAACTCAAGCACACACTGTAAGCTGTCTGTAAGAGAATATCTGAACTCAAGCACACACTGTAAGCTGTCTGTAAGAGAATATCTGAACTCGACCACACACTGTAAGCTGTCTGTAAGCATATTCTAAAATATGAAAACTATATCAGCAATTGGAATCTTCAACATGAGAGATTAGTAGCAAGTGGGTAAGTTTATACAAAGTGAAAGTTATATGTTTCTAAACAAATGCTTGCCAGGAATACACTATCACGTGCCTACTCATTTGGTCAAAGTTAAGATCCACCTATCCATTGTGTGTTCTTCTGGCTAAAAATTAACAATTCAGTTTGAACATATTTCATCTGAACCATCTATACTAATAAAAAGGTAATATGTTAATTAGACTGGATGACTTCCAGACGACCATCCAGACGTCTTTCCTGACAAAGCCGCCTGCCCGTGGGCCCAAGCTGCCAGTGCCTGTGGCTGCGGCCCAGGAGAGGGAGAAGCTGCCCGCCCCATGGTCCCAGGTGCCAGCACCTGCAGCTGTGGCCTAGGAGACGGAGAAGCTGCCTGCCCCATGGTCCCGGGTGCCTGTGCCTGCAGCTGTGGCCTGGGAGAAGCTGCCCATCCACAGTCCCCTGCGGCTGTGGCCGGCCTGGGCAAAGCCAGCCTGGGTCCTGGGTGCTTACAGCCGGCCAGAGGGAGGGGAAACTCGGGTCCCAGTGCCTGCAGCTGGCTGGATGAGGGAATCCTGGGTCCCAGGTGCAGGCCAAGGCACAGGCAGTTAGGGATGATCAGGCCAGCAGGTGAGCAGTTAGGGGGATCAGGCAGGCAGCCAGAGGTGGTTAGGGGCAATCAGGCAGGCAGGAAGACGAGCAGTTACTAGCCAGTGGTCCTGGATTGCAAGAGTCATGTCCGACTGCTGGTTGTGGGATCGGGCCTAAACTGGCAGTCGGACATCCCCAATGGGGTCCAGGATTGGAAAGGGTGCAGGCCAGGCTGAGGGACTGAATTTCATGCACTGGGCCTCTAGTTTATAATAATATCCCCTTTACTCCATTTCTCATCTAGGATTTTTTTCTTGTTTTTTTTTTCTTCTAATTTTACTATTAGCCCTGAGGGCTTCTCCTTTTCATAAGATTTTGGGCAGACACATGCTAAGTTTCCCTACCTGTCTGTTTCTGAAATTGGATTTCTGAAGGATGAAGGGGCTGGTCTTCTTGACCTTTGTTTTAAAAGATTGTCTTGTTAATAAGACTACTTCCTTCCCATTCCATTGAGGCAATGAACATAATGCCCGAGGAAATGGATGCTTTAGTATTCTGGCCAAAGTCTTTGCCTACCTTAGGTTTTATATGGTGAAACCTGAGGGCCTCTCTTTGAAGTTATACCCTGTATCCTGTGTCTCTATAGTCTTTCTCACAAAAGAGGTGGAATCTATTCCCCATATCTAGCCTTCGAATTGCTTTGACCAACAGAATTCAGTAGAAGTGACGGTGTGCCAGTTCTCATCACTGAACAGTTGGTCAACCCCAGACACGTGAACAAGCCCAGCTGGGATCAGAAGGGTCCTGCCCACATCAGCTGAATCCCATATCCCACAAGCTGAAGAAATACCTTTTATTGAAGTTTTATGGCTGTCATGCAGCATTACTGTGGCAATAGAAAACTATTACCAGTGGCAGTGGATATAATGTGATTGTGATTGGCTCCTAGCCTCCACCACCAAGCTCACTCTTGTCACTTAATTGACCTCATAAAAACACGACCTGGTAATGCATGTCAATGAGGTGGTTGGACTCTACTTACGGGGCTAGGCGGTGTGGTGTCATATTGTATTTTCATTAAGTTCTCAATTAATGAATTAAGAAGGAGCTCTAAAATATTTGGTCTACTGAGAGTTGAATGGTGGTGGTAGTGGCCAGGGAGATATCCAAGAGCAATGATATCAAAAGTAACAAGCTGAAGACTTAGCATAAAAACCACGTTTCCATTTGTCCTCATTTCCATTGTTAAATACCTACTCAAAAGGTTGCTGGAAACTAACAATTATTTCCTTAGGGATGCTTGATGTGAATATTACTTTGGGTTAGGCAGGGTATTTAAAATGCATGTTCATTAGAGAGTATCAATTTTCTTTATTTTAACAAATTATATGTTTTGAGATTTTTCTATTTCACAGGTAGCTTTTAACTTTAGAATCAAGTAACACGTTTATTGCTTGACACTACTTCCCACAGGATGGCTTCAGAAATGGATTAATCTTACTGCCAGAGTGGTTAAAATCCAGAGTGCATATAAACAGCACATTATTTAAGAGCATGAGGCTAAAAGTGGATTTGAAAAGGTAATCACTCAAGTTATTAAAATAAAAAAAGCTCAATAGGCTTAGGTACATTTTCAATATCCAACGTTATTTTTTCCATATTAATAAAGTCTTCCATCTGTAAAGGAAATTAGAGAGAGAGAGAGAGAGAGAGAGAGAGGAGAATAGAGGAAATGAGAGCAAGAGAGAATGTAATAATGTGTATGAGAGAAACTTCAGGAAAATATGTGGATTTATCAGGAGACTTATTTTTTTATTTCATTTTTATAAATGTTCATTCAGACTTCAGATTCTCTCAGTGAACACTTAAGGAGAATATCAAAGTCATCTTGTGTTAAAATTACTTTTATTCAGGATGAAAAATACATGTAACCACATTGGATGATAGTCTATGGTTAGTACTTGACCACATATTTCCAAAGAACTACATACTTATTTCCCTTGGTTTTACTGCATTATATTCCTTTTTATTTAATATTTCTTACAAGGTTACAATGTAGTGTTTTATGTAGTTTTTCCTTAATAGCAGATAGAGGACGTGTTGCACACAATTACAGGCAGGAAAAAACTAATACATAACTTTTTCAAAGAACAAGGGAGACACCAAATCTACAACTTGTAGTTCAGAGTTCAGGGATTTTTTTTTCTTCTTTGAATACATACTTTTCTTGGGTATAATGTGGCTGATAAAAGCTTTAAGTTTTGCAGACTGTAGCGATATAAAGCTGTTTCTGACACAATGGATGAAGACGGGTTTGAGGTAGAAAGGTGGTCATGGCTTTCCTCTTGTATAAAACAATCTTCTTCTCAAAATATCTATGCCCCCTAACCCACCCGACCTATTCACAAAGAATAGAATTTCTAACTTTAAGCCTCCTTCTGGCCAGATCCCAGGTCAAGAGAACTCAAAGTTAAACTGTCCTGCTGTTTTAAAAGCACATGTGCTTGAATCAAAACACATTACTTTAACTTAAAAAAAATTCTCTACATTTGGTAAGTATATGCCATGTTTAAACTGAGTGAATGAAATGCTAAATCAGAAGTTAAACCAAATGCCTACTTGAATGCACTCAAAATTAGGCAGGGTACGACATCCAAGCATTTAATTTCATTCTTCTGCAGAAGTAGTGGCATAGGCTTTTGATACATTCTTCCCAAATGTACAGGTTACATAAAGGACAATAAAATCTGTTTATTCGCCCAAAAGGGGAAATGAGATGTGCACTCAATTTGTGTCTGCTTTAAAAAAGAAAAGAACTGGAAGTTTCAAGAATTATAAGGGGCTTAAATATACATAAACAACAATAAAATTTTCTTTAAAGGGAACCAAAGGCAATAATGTGTCTGGCATTATAATTGGTTAAAGGTCTGCTGTGTATTTAATGATGAAAATCAAGATCTGGGAACTAGGAAAGATTGTACTAAGTGTTGTTTTTGTGCCAAAAATAAAAATATGCCTAAATAGGCAACCTTTGGTAAAATGAGCTGTGAGATTATTATAAATCTGCTTTAAGTCTCCTCCACCATATAAACTCAGGGCGGGGGATGAAATAAATAAAGAAATCAAGAGTTACTTATATAGAGCAGGCAAATAAAATGCAGGGAAAAATACCAATGGACATACCAGTTAGACCCACTGGCTTTTTATGGTAGTTATCCAAGTGGTTGCTAAGAAAAAATTAAGTATATGTTGTCAAATAAAGTTAAAAAGTATACATAGAGCTGTAGCCTGATCCACACACCTGTAATATAACTGATTGAACTATATGAACCTATTAATTGCCCAAATCATGAAAACAAATATAGGAAATCTATTTGGTCGTGTGAATGATGAGTTTATAAATAACCATACAGGTAAGAGAGTTGAAAAAATACATGAAGTTATTGTACAAGGTTAATAGAAAGGAATGTAAAACTGTCTCCTAGTTCCTATGCAATTTTTGTCACGGTTATTAAAAACAAATACCACTCTGTTCATTCATTTACAGTTGCATAGAAAGGGAAGGAGAAAACAATAACATAGTATTATTATAAAAACAGAATATCCTTCTGTCTTTGGATAGTCAGTGTTTCACGCCTTCAGTAGGACACACAGTCGGCGCTCAGCAGCCTGCTTCAAAGAGCCATGGAGCTTCTGATTAAATGGGGCCTGGACTGGCATTTGCTGGAAAGGGCAATACTGAAGGTCAGGAAATGTTTGTTGGCTAGATGAGTACTTCACATTGCCTGCGGGAAGGGAAAACCGTGCTGTCAGAACAACATTTACATAAACTACTACAGGTAGCAGAAGCCTGTCAACTCTTCAAGGAAAAAGAAGTGCTTCTTTCAGAACACACACCCTAGTTTGCTACGTTCAGAGGGGACCTTGACTCCCACGTGACTTCTGCTCCCTGAGGGAGGCCCTTTCCTCATCCTGAAATCAGTCTGCCCTTTGTCACTGCAGCCAACACAGAGGAGGCCTGGAAGGCTGCTCTTGGCCAGGTTGGACAGCAAGTTAAAATTGAGAGGACTTGTCTTTTTCTTGTGGGAGGTACCAAAGGTAAGTAAATTAGGCTGGTGCAAACACCCCAATCTCCCACTCTTCCTACACTGCCTCACTCCTTCCTAGGGCCTCCTGTGTTTTTCAGGGCATTTTTTTCTCTCTCATCCCTAAAAACACTCAGCTTTGAATGTCATGCCATCAGACTATACCACCCACTATGCATCACCTTCTGACCCCAGGGTCAATGTTCCCTTACTTCTTGATGAAGAAATGGTACACTGCCACCAAATTTGATGATTTCAACACCTACATAGATGATTCTTCCAACACTCTGCCCTCTTCATTCTTTGAGGTCAATGCCTCCAACTAACTTGTACTCCACTCATCTTAGCCACTCACTCAAAGTTCCAAATATGGACCATTACCAGATGCCTGCAACTGCTCCCACATTCCAATTTCAATAACCCCACCTTCTGACAACCACCTCTATCCTTCCAGCTTGCTTCTGCTAAGGCCCAACTTCATTTATCCTTTGATGCTACAATGCATGGATTCTCCCACCTTTTTCCTGTCTCCCACACCTAAGACATCCTCACTTCTTTTCCTATCAAACGTAGATGCCTGGTTCAATCATTATCATCACTCCTTTAACTCTTCCCTTGAATTGCTGTACGTACTCTCTTGGCCAAACCACAACTTCCACTTCGATTAACTGTAACCCTTGGCCTACTCTGATGCCTGTGCTCATGAACTTGAATGTGGCTAGAGGGCAACATGCAGGCCCACCCCGACCTCACATTTTAGTCACTAACAGGCACCTTTCTTGGCGCCCTATAATGCTGCCTGGCAGTCAGACATACTCTGTTCCAGGGTCTATGTGGCACCTCTTCTGTCTTACCTCACACCTATGCTACTCCCTCTCATCCTCACTGCGCTGAAGGGTCCTGGCTGTTGACTCACTAAGACACCAAAAGCAATCAGAGAGGAATTTTGCTCCCTGGGGTGAGGTCCTTCTGTCTCGCCAGCTCTCACACCCACATCCCTTTCTCCGCTTTATGTTCCTTGGTTACTAAAGACAAACCGCCTGTGCTTCTCATTAAGATCCCAGCTTCTCTTGTCAATACGACAATCAGAAGACGTTTCAATGTTTCAAAAAGATCAATAAAAAAGTTCATGGAGGAAAATGTTCTCCAAAGAGCTGTGGTCTTATGGCACATTATTACTAAGAGTACCTATAATATGATAAGGAAAATACGATACAAGTCTGTGGCTGCCAACAGTCCTCAGCAAATTTTTAAATGAAAAGTCAACTCCTCTCCCCACCTCAAAGTAACAAAGCCACCTTTGTGTACTGCTCTGGTCACTGTTTTTAATCCATGTTCTGTGATAACCACCTTAAGTAGATATCTGGGAGAACAGTGGTCAGCCAAATCTATCCAAGCTAACTATACATTGGATATATGAGGCTGTTAAAAAAGCGATTAGAACACAAAGGATCAAGCACTGCATATTTTGGGCATCTGGGAGAACTGGCCTGGGAGGGGTCCCCCCCACCCCCAGACTGACAAACTGTTGTACTGAATCAGCTAACATTTCAATGTCGAGCAAGTTTACTTATTTACATGGGGAATAAAGTAGCACTAAAATTGATAGTGGCTAATCTGCTTACTCTAAGTTGTAGTCAACACATGAGCCAACCAATCTGAAGACTTATAGGAACTTCAATATAATTTGTGGCCCAACTTTTGGATTTTTACAGTTTGAACTGAGGCTGCTTTCAGTGCTGGACTTTGCTCTGTGGACTTGGAATGAACAGCCTTTCTGTGCTGTCTGATTTTGGTTGGCAAGACACCTCAAAGCTTTTGTTCTACAAGCCTGAACCTGAACTGGAATGTTGACAAATGCCCAATCATGTTACCCATTGTTCTCACAGCCTCACTTGCTGACCACTGAGTCAGCGGACTGTTGAAAGCCCAGTTGCCCCCACCAATCAGAAAATGAATAATGTAAGTTTGTGCTCTTGTTTCTCCTGGTAACCCGTTTCTCTGATTGTCAGCTCCCTGCAAATTTGCCTTTAAACGCTTTGCCTATCTCTCTGTCTTCAGTTCATGCTGAGGGCTATGTCCCTGATTTGCAAATCATATATGAACAAAACTCTCTTTTGATTTCTGTTGGAATTTTTGTTAACAAAACCATGAACTCTTACCTGTGGCCTGCCGGGGAGATTTGCTGAAAGAGAAAACAAAAAAAATAAGTTGAAGGTGGTACGGTTGTTAGGCTGGTTCCCCCTCTAAGGCATGCAAAAGTGTGCCCTTTTCAGCATGGTAAATGGATGCTAATAAAACAAGAAACAGTTTTTGCCTTTTTTTGCTAGATGATTTAAAACAAGGGCTAATTTTCCGTTTTTCATATCCCAAGTGCTTTAAGATACACAAATTCCACAAAAATATGCAAAGCATATGCTGGCTCTGTCAAAAAGTATACACTAAAGCATTCAGTGAGTTCTTAGTTTTGCAAAAAAAAAAAAATCTCAAAATTGCCCATTGAAATCTTGCCATGTATTAGGTTTATGTATCGGAACAGAGCAAAAGCTGTATATTTTGCTGAATAGTACCAGTTCTGACCAAGAAGTCATTAGGGAAATGAAGGTGCATGAGTCTTTCATGTCTGCCACCCTTGACTCACCCTTGCCCCAAAGGCTAGGAAGATGGTAGCGATGTGCTTACATCAAGAAAAAGGCTGGGCTAATCCCTGAGAGTCTTCTAGGAACTTGGGCGACTAGTTGTGCCTCCCATGGCCCCAGTTAAGAGCATTGGAGAAGTTAGAACCTGGCATCTAATTGACCTTTGCATCTGATTTGCAGCTCAATTCCTTCCTCGTAACAGAGGGCATCGGACAGTGTAGCTGCTCTGGCGTGCACTGAGGGCAGCCACTAGGAATATTGTTTTTAATTTTTTTTATTATTTTTTTAAAATATATTTTATTGATTTTTTACAGAGAGGAAGGGAGAGAGATAGAGAGTTAGAAACATCGATGAGAGAGAAACATCGATCAGCTGCCTCCTGCACATCTCCTACTGGGGATGTGCCCCCAACCCAGGTACATGCCCTTGACCGGAATCGAACCTGGGACCTTTCAGTCCGCAAGCCGACGCTCTATCCACTGAGCCAAACCGGTTTCGGTGGAATACTGTTTTTAAAGCCTCTGCTTTTTCGTCTCGCCTTTTCACTGACAAAATCTCATGATTCTCTCATATTCAATCCTACTGGGGAGTGGGAGCCCCGCCCCTCCAGTGAGGGCAACATCTGTGCTGTGTCAAATAAGAATTGTCCCTAGTCATCCAGCCCGCTTCACTCCTTCCCTCTCTCATTTTTCTGTTCTTAGGGGAAAAAAAGATATCTGTGACCACACAGACAGTGCTAGTAGCTCTGTGAGAATAAAAGAGCAAATGAGGACAACCTTTTTATGATGCCTGCATGGGGAAAAGTGAGCCCCAGGAGTAGCAGGGGAAGAATCAGCTAGGGCCAGCCTAGTCCTACCGGGCATGTAAGTTACAACAGGAAGAAAGTGAGTGGACCTCCTCACACACGTGAGCTACACAAGGGAGAGCTTAGCAGCATTAGTATTAAGTACCACATGGGAGAGTTACGCTTCTAAGTAATGAATAACCAAACCCAAACAGAAATCGAATCCATTTTGCTCCAAACCAACATTTAAAACCCCACAGCTTTTTATCAAATAAAAGGCTTTGGGTACTCCCCTGAACAAATCATACAAATATATTTCTAAGAAATCAGGAAATCATTGCATTTTTGTAGGTTTTGTGTATTTTTTATAAATGTCACTCAAGCTTAATAAATGTAGGCAATTCACAGTGCAAATATGTCTATAGATATAAATAAATTTAAAAGCATTTGTTGCTTTTAAAGCAAAAAATACTCAATTGACTATTGGTATCCCATATATTTAGACAACATAAATGAGAAAACTAACAAAACATTTTACAGTAGAAAAACAGTTACATCAGTCAGTGGAAATTTTAGTGTGTACTTTGGTTAATAAACAACACAATTAAATTCCCTTCATTAACTCCTTGCCAGAAAGAGATGGTCATACCTGCCTCTTTGCTCTGAAACAATGTAAATAATTAAAAGAAGACTTTTAAGGGCTATAAGACAGAGGAATTCTAAGGTGTTACATGCGGCAATATATAGATACAGTGAAATTAAAAAAAGCCATGTTTAAGGAGGCAATTCATGCAATTAGGATTTATGAATACAGTTTCATTTTAATTCCAAGATTGCCAGGAGTAGAAATTAACTTGTGACCATGCTAATTTTTAATCCACAAAGGATCAAAAGTCACGATTAATATGCAGATCAATTCATTGTGTGCTAGTGACAAGTAATTTTAAAGTTCTCATTAGTTACAGGGGCTTGTGAGACTGGCTTGGCATTGGGACGGTGCCAAGATGACTTGCTTAGAAAAATTCTCCAAAGGTGGTCAGTAAGCTTTGTGAATTTGAAGATTAAAATATTTGCTAGCTTAGCAACTTAAAAGGGACAACAAAGCAAATGAATCCTGTGGAACCTTCCGAGTACTGTATGTTGAAACTTCAACAGCTTAACCTTCCCAGTGGGAAAATGAAATCATCCATCATGATATTTAAATAAAAACTTTTAATTGGCTTTGATTACGTAATTTTTAAAAATTAGTTATTAATGTATTTAGATTTAAGCTGACCCAAAAAGTAATTTCATTTGTAAATTTAATTTTGAAATTCTGGCTTAGAAAGACTATATCTAGTCATTAAGTAACATACAACCTCAGAACCCAATTCTCTAGAAAATTCAACCTTGAAGTATAATTAATATAAAAAATTTAATTTGTTCATCTCTGATGGCTGTTACAAAGCCTCGAAGAAAAGCAACAATCTGATAGCCTATGAACTTAATGCCTCTGTAAATATCTACAGTACACACAAGCTTTTTTAGGGGCTGAGTGTGGGGACTGTCATAGAGTAAATGCGATTCAGCAAATTCGAGAAGTAGAACTACAAATTATAACCTGGAAAATGACTCAGTCCCAAATACAAATATATTTATGACTGTAGAAACTGTAATATGTTCCTTAGGCAAATACTCCTAAAAATTCAGAAATGACTATTTTTCAAAGAGGTGTTTGCACTTCCTGCTAATGATCAATTTTGTAAACTGTAGAGTGGCATAAATTGAAGGGTATTTTGTAAATGAAGTCCGTATATCTTATTTATCTATACTCCTGATAATGCTTTTTTCCCTCATTTAGGATAGTATTTTCCAAAAAGAAGATGGAAAAGGGTAAGATGAGAGGCTGTTTATATGTATACTACACATATATAACATATGATAAATGATAGTATATATACGTACTAAACTCTTTAGAGGCTGCTTAGATTTAAAAATCATGAATAATTTATAAAAATTATAAATAATATATTCATATTTCTTTAAACAATTTTAAAAAATGTAATTGTAGCATTAAATAGTATGGATATGTATTTAAGTCAATTGTTTCTGTGTGAAACAGAAGAAGTGTTTTTGGTGAGAGCTCAGCAGAAACTGCAAAGTGGCAAGATGCTGAAGACAAACTGTTTGAAGAAAATCAATACATAAGAATTATTAATAAGTTCCTTTAGGAATTGAGCTGCTTCTATTTTGTTATTATCTGGCTCTTGGTTGTTCATATGGAAAATTCACAGGGTTATCATCTGTGAGACCTTTAATGGCCTTGCCTTTACACAGTGACTACTTTATCTTATAATAAAAGAAACCAGAAGAAAACAAGAGGAAAACCTGAAAATAATCCCTTTCTGTACCTGCGTCTGATGATATCAGACATCAATGTCTGGAAAAGAAATTACATTAGAAAAGGCCTTGTTTGGCATGCCACTGAAAGCTCCATTTTCAGGTAACACACATTTCTTACTAAAGCTTACACTGAAGAGAATAACTTCTTCTTAAAAAACAAAACAAAAAACAGACTTATTTTTATTGCCTTCACGTTATCAGGCTCACAAGGCTTAGGAGAAACCTCCAAGAGCAGGACTGCGCTGTTGCTGTTCTCCAGGGAGGGGATGGGATCTATGCTGAGCTTCTTGTGCTTTGCTGACATACAGAATGTTTGCTTCATTTTCAATTAACAGTCAATCCGGTTCTAATATAGGTTTTTGTTCTCTTATCTAAGAAGACAGAGGGCCCCACACCAGGAAAAACAATGGAAGGAGAAGGTGCAGGGGTGGTGTTAGTTCATTCATACTCACAGCAGCAGGATGGAAACGAGCTGTTGATCTGCTCCATCACCTCCGTGAGGTCGGTGCTGGTGTCATGAGGCGGGGCCAGCAGGTCCTCCGCTGCTGGGACAGCCATAAAAAGAACAGACATTTTGAAATTAATGTCTGGCCTTTCACCAAAACCCAACTTCAAGAGAAAAAACAAGCTGTGGCCTCTAAATATCAATGGGAAAATAATTCTGTAGAGCAAGCATGCGAAACTCAAAGGCTAACACCGGCCAAATAAATGAGGCATGCAGCCCGCGGGCCGCGAGTTTGACATGCTTGCTGGAAAGAATGACAGTTTTAGGGAAAAATACCAAAACCACTTTTGTATTAATTTGTCAGTAATATATTTGCATACATAAATAAAGTATAGTAGATACTTCTGTGGAAAAAAACCGTGCTAGTGAAAAATTCATGAGTGAAAAATACAGAATGTAGTCACATTATTTCAATGTATTGTTTGGAATTTCATTATTTGGTGTTGCAACTATTTTTTCATATGAGAAAAATATCCTACCAATTTCTTTTTCACCACAAAACTAGAGGTATCTCATAAGAGACTTTATACTTTCATGTATTTATTCGATAATCAATAGCAAAATAATTCTTATTTTAACAAATTAAAACAGCATTAATATTTTAGGTTTTCTCCTGATTAATATAGCAAAAGATATCTCATAAACAAATTAAATTGGTTAAAGTATGTGGTCCTCAGCAGAATTGAGGAACTTGAATTTTATCAGTAATAGAATGTGATTCCGAATGCCTGGTTGACAGAGTCCTAACTAGCAGCACTGACAGGTCCTCTCTGTGACAGGGTGGAGGGGACCTCTGCTTCAGATGCTGGTGGTAGAGGTGGCAATGTCTACGGTGACTGGGATGCAGAAAGCAGAATCTAAGTCCCTAGACCTGGGCAGAGAAAACCATGTTTGGTACACTGTCCTTTAGTGTTATATTCTGAAGTAGTAGACCTGTGCATGAATCTGTGCGTGAGTAGCTGCTGCCGCTTGTTTCTGTGGGAAACAGAAGTGTTGTTCAGCTGGGCACCCCGCCCACCACCGCTGGTAGCTCTCCGAGGCTTGTAGCTCACTGGCCCGCTCTCCTGTAGTTCTCCCTACTCTTAGCTTGCTGCCCTGCCCTCCTGTAGCTCCCCCCTTCTTGTAGATCAGTCTTGATGTTATGGAGTCCCAGCTAATTTGCATATTCCTCTCTTATTATATTAGATATGTACAAATCTGACATTTTAGAGAAAAAAAAATTACTAAAAAGAGAAAAAAGAATCATTCCCAATGCAAAAAAACTTAAATTGTTGCTCATCCCAAAAGAAAAGAGCATTTTTTTCATCTTTCACCGAAGTTCAATCCACTACTACACCCTATGTATGTACATGTATTAGAGCTATTATTCTAAAATGTATGCTTTTTTTGATATTGTTAAAATGGTTTTGTGTACCCATCTGAGACCAAAGAGAAAAGAAAGCTCCTTTGTGCCCTAAGGCACCCATGTGTAAGAATGCTATTTCACATGAAAAACAAACAAATGGCAAAGGCCCGAGCAGTGTAGGGGAGGGGCCGAGTCTCGGAGACACTGACCTGTGGAACTGTGGAGCTGTGGGCCGGCATCAGGATCGAGCGAGTGGCTCAGTGCAGATCTCTGAGGGGAAGCCCAGGGGGAGACGCCATTGATTCGGGAATCAGTTTCAGGCTGGAAACACATTCAAATGTTAGGCCAGAGGAAGAATTAAAATATTATTGAGGAAACCATTTCCATTCCTAACGTCTCCCTCCCCACCATGGATAATTACACCATCTAGAGTTGTTTACCCACAGACATTTTCAAATACATTAGCATCAGTAGATGCTAGAACTCAGCTGAGCACTAGGTGGTCCTTCCCTTTCAGTCTGGGCAACTTGAAGAACTCACGCAGTTTTATCACAAGATTTATGAATCAGGGTCAGCTTCCGCCCTCAATTGTTCTCCCTCTTATTTTTATGTCAACCAAGTGAATTTAGAAACATGTCCAATTCCTCTTGAAAAAATTAGCACTGCTTGTCATATCATAAATGGATCTAATTGCAAAACCAGCTAATTTTTTAAAAAAAATATATTTTATTGATTTTTTACAGAGAGGAAAGGAGAGAGATAGAGATAGAGAGTTAGAAACATCGATGAGAGAGAAACATCGATCAGCTGCCTCCTGCACATCCCCTACTGGGGAAATGCACGCAACCCAGGCACATGACCTTGACCGGAATCGAACCTGGGACCTTTCAGTCCGCAGGCCGACGCTCTATCCACTGAGCCAAACCGGTTTCGGCAAAACCAGCTAATTTTTAAGTTTAAGTCAATGTTTAAAGACAAACATTGAAGAGTGTTTAAGAGCATGACTCGTAATTCAGATGCTTAGATTTGAACTCAGAAGTTGTGTAATTCCGAACCAATTTTTAACCTTTTGTGCCTTGGATCCTTTTTTTTTATAAACTGGCTGACAGGAGCTGACAGGTGTGAGGTAAACCCTTGGCAAGTGCACTCCCACACAAAGCTCTGAAATGATGACGGACTTATTAACAAGTACGAGGTCGAATGAGAAAGTGTGACCTATGTAGAGGAAAGGCAGAAGTTAAAATGTATTTGATGCCAATTTTTTCATTAAATCTAAACTAGTTGAAGCCTAGTAGTTTTGCTAGTTTTTACTTTCATAGTAGATTTTTTTATCTCCCTCTGGCATTCATGCTGTCATTAAGAAGAGATAAGAGCCCTACAGTCTGCGATATACTAAGACATTCAGATATCAGCTATCTCTAAAAGCATTATGGTGCAATTCTGGAAACATATGAGCCATTAGGCAGTTCTGTCTAATGGATGGAGAGAATGAAGGGGGGTCGAGGAGGGAAGGGTGAGTGAAGAGCCTTTAGCTCTCCTAAATCATCAACAGGCTATGGCAAATGAAGTTTTCAGAGTGTGGCTTCCTTCGTTTTATCTACTCACTAGGTTGCTATTACTAACACTTCATATTCTAAATATGAGCTTTCAAGAGAAAAGTAATCCCTTACACAGGCGCCATTCAGAAAATTCAGGTTCATAAAACCAACAACGTAGCTTTTCCCATGTATGTGACTGGCACAGAGGCAAAAAGCAGACATTCCAAGAGCGCAGGCCTTGGGCTATTCTTGGGACTATTACTTTCCAATGATGCCCAATTTGGAGGCTCCAAAGTAAGCTGTCTGCAAAACAGTCTCACACAAATTCTGAAACACTAGCAGACATACAGAGAAGTATATGGTCAAAATATAAGGGGTGCCCTGGCCAGTGGGGCTCCATTGGTTTAGTACTGTCCTGTGCTCCTAAAGGTTGTCAGTTCTATTCCAGTCAAGGCACATGCTGAGCTGTGGGCTCGATCCCTAGTAGTGGGTGTTCAGGAGGCAACTGATTGATGTCTTGCTTTCACATTGATGTTTCTCTCTCTCTCCTTCTTCCTTCCTTCTTATCTAAACAAATCAATTAAAAAATATGTATAAGGGGTGAACTTTTTGGCCTGCTGTGTTGGTTATGCCAAAATTACACTGTTTTAGTGACTCTGACATGTTAAAAGACACTGATAGCAGGTGTGAAAGTCGATTTTCTAAAATTTGAGATAAATCACTGGAGAGTATGTTGTTTCTGCTTTTGATTCAATCGATCATCTCCAGAGAAAGTAATTTCTAGTCACTACCAAGGGATCCCTCAATGCAAAGGCCAAAGAAAAATGCAAAAGGTGACATAAATGTTGATGTCAGGGGTTCAAGAGAGAGAAGCTACAGGCCCATTTGCTGGGATTCTCCACAATCTGTTCCTGTTGCAAACGTATCTTCATTACCAGTTATGTGGCCTGACTCCTACTATTTAACTGCTAGATGTAGTCAAGCACTTAATTCTCTACAATGTGTTGTGTCTTTACATAAGAAACCATCTTGTTATAGATCATACCATTTAACAAGACTGCAGTCACCAAAAAGGCAGACACTTTTGGTATATCTCAAAGAACAGTGTTTTTTCAAAACTGCAGGCTATTACCCATTGATTAGTTATAAAATGTATTTGGTAAATCAATTTTTTGATCAGCACAAAGAAAGAAAGAAGAAAAATGGAATGGAGGGAGGGAAGAAGAGAGACACAGAAGAAGAGAGAAAGGAGAGAAGGAAGAAGGAATGAAGACAGCAGGGAGTGATGGGGGAAGGGAGAAAGGAAGGAAAGAAAAAAATAAGAATTTTTTATAACAGCAATTATTTTATATTCATCATAAATGAATGTCTTTATCATAATGTAAATTGTATTTCTTATTGTGAAGAAATTTTGCCATGGTCAGTTTGGCTCAATGGTTAGAGCGTTGGCCCACAGGTCAAAGGGTCAAGGGTTTAGTTCCCGGTCAAGGGCACATACCTGGGTTGCAGGTTTTGACCCCCAGCCCCAGTCGGGGGTGCATGTGGGAGGCAACCAATAGCTATGTCTCTCTCACATCCATGTTTCTCTCTCTCCCTCCTTTCCACTCTTTCTAAAAACCAATTGAAAAAATATCCTTGTTGAGGATTTTTAAAAATTTTAAAAAGAAAAAAAATTTGCAAGCAAGTGCCATAGAATGTGGTCTAATATTAGGAAATAATGGCAAATTAATAAATATCTGTTACTTAATTTCTTGAAAATAGCTTATTGGAAAAAAGGCTTTAGAAAAAAGAGTTCAGGTCATTTCCTTCCCCTTAACCTGTACAGATGTTTCCCCTTTAACTTACATAGAACCATGTTATAGGATATTTTTCCTTAAACAATTCAGAGCTGGGATAATTTCAATATTAAAGAAGAATGGGAAATTCCATCTAAAATTGGGCAAGCAAGCACATGTTTCGCATGCCAGTGAGGCTGTATTGCTTACACTGGAAGAGGGATTTCTAAGCAAGTCTAAATTAACTACAGAACTGAGAAACTGAAACTGAACCTCTCTAGTGACACTGGGGCAAAGTCCCTGGGAGATGGGATAGGATAAGTGGCGTGAGAGGGTGACACCGAGTTCTGCAGACTCTACCTGCTCCAGCAGCTGTCGAAGTCGGTGGAGCTGAGACTCCAACTGCTTATTGTGATCTTCTAAAATCTGCATCCGGGCCTCTAGCCGACCCTTGTGCTGCCTGAGCAGTTTCGCCTCAGCTATAAGTTCTGAATCCTCAGATGTGTGATGAGGAGATACAATAGAGTCTGGAGGTGAGCCCACTGGGAGTCCCTTTCTCAGCTGCTGTTCCTTCAGCTGCTCGTATTCCAACTGCAAATTTCTAATATCGAAAAGCAAAAACTGAAATTACTATTGTGCACATCGTCTTCTACCCCAAATTATCTATAAACTCCAAATTTAGGGAATGCTATTTCTTTCCTCCTAGGTAAAAACATTTCTTAACAGTGAGATGAGCAAGCATGATTTAAATGGTAGCTTTACTAGTAACTGTTCTAATAAACATCATCCCTGAACCCCAAATGCAACCCAAAGCCAGCAGGCAAGCTTGGTGATGTTCTCTAAAACGTTGACTCCATCATGACTTCTTGGACAGTAGTTTGAAAAGGGAATGGGTAGGAGCCATGTTGAAGTTATTAATAAAAATTTCCCATTACAAGTTTTCCCAGAATGACATTTTCTCCCAGGTCTAGCACACCTTTGTTCTTCCTCCAACTCAGCGATGACCCGCTCCAGCTCTCCGCGTTCTGCCCTTTCTACTGACTTCAGGATCTGAACTGGACTCTGGGGCTGGCTCACGGAGGCCTCTCCTCCGAGGGTCTGGCAATACTGCTGGATGAGGGCATGCTCGTCCTCCCTGGGGAGACAAATTCAACACAGAGGCTCATGTCTGGATCTGAATGTAAAGGAAGTGGAAGCAATGATGATTAGGATGGCTGCTGGGGCAAGTTTGCCTTAAAGCTCGGTGTCCCTGTGGATGAAAAAGGGGCACTGTAATGACTATCCAAAATGAACCTCAGAGGGTGATTTGATCATAAATTCCTAACTGGGTGGGTCATGGTGGAATAAGCACACTTCAGGCCGGTAACTTCCTTAATTAAAGAAGCCCTGTCCATTGTTCTTGTGCATCTGGGTTAACACATCCTTTTCCAGACTGTTCAATGGCATAACCACCCTGAAGGGAGGACATAACTTGTTGACTAGCCTGCACCTTGCTTTGTTCCACCTTCATGTAATCCTCCTCAGTCCCCTCCTTAATTCCAAGGGTTCACCAGAAACTGCAAAGCCCTCCTTCTCTGGAGCATATCAGATCTTGCTCCCCAGCATGCTGTCAGTTTGGCTCAAATAAACACATAAAAATTCTCTACAGGTTCGGGCACTTCTGACAGCCAATGACATGTTTCTTATGACATCCCATGACCTCACTGTAAAACTCTAAGAAGATATATATCCAATACTGTATGTGTACTACAAATACCAACATTTCATGCTTTGCCTTAATCTAACATGTATTTATCACAAACCTCAGAAGAGATACTTTACTCAATAGAGGCTATAAAACAAAGTAAAATGCACAAGCAGTTAATATAAAAGATGTAGGCAAAATCAATAATTAAATGCCAAAATAGATGAAAAGACTATTAATTAAAAGTAACAGCTATAGACTGAATGTTTGTGTCTCCCAAAAATCCGTAAGTTGACGCCTAATCACCAATGATAGCAATGTCAGCTTTCCATATCTGTGGGTTTTGCATCCATGTATTCAACTAACCGTGGTTCAAAAACAGTTGTGTGTTTTTTTAAACTCCCAGAAAGTTCTAAAAAGCACTTGAATTAGCAGTATACTAACTTCACAGGAATAAAGTGATGTGTAGGAATATCCTGCTATAGCAAATATAGGTTATATGCATATAAGAACCTGAACATCCATGGATTACGGGACCAACCCCTGAGGATACTGGGGGACTGTATTTGAACATGGGGCCTATGGAAGTGATGAGGTCATGAGAGTGGAACCCCCATGAAGGATTAGTGCCTTTATAAAGGACTGAACAGACCAGAGTTCTCCCCTTCCACCTCATGAGGACACAGCAAAACGTGGCCATCTTTGAGCCAGGAAATGGGTTCTCGTCAGAAATCCTACTGGCAGGTACTTTGATCTTAGACTTCTCAGCCTCTGGAACTGTCGGAAATAAATGTGTGTTGTTTATAAGACACCTGGTCTATGGCATTTTCTTATAGTAGCCCAAATGAACTAAGACATAAGCTGATCTCACTGTCTTCAGCATTTGGTTGAAAGTCATTTTGTAATGCTCTGTAACCCAGAGAGAGGAAAACATAATCCTCATATTCTTTTATTTAAATGACTCAGCGCAAATTATAATTATATGTATTTAAACATACCTAGAGATATTTTACTTAATATTATCAGCCTGTCATTTTTCACTTGGATTCTCCCACTTTCTTAATTACGATGAACTAGACATATCAATAATATAATTAAATCTAATGACTGACAGAAACAGAAATGTAACAAAGTAGACAAAGCTGGTATGTTTATGAGAGGACGCTTTACCAGCAGGCCTGGAATCCCTTCCCTTCCTCTATGGGGAGATCCGGTCAGATCCCATCCCAAACATGCAAATGACAGATCTCCTGGCTAATGCTACCAGGAGAGTCCTGTCATTGAATACCTTGAGCAGTCTGTACGTGCTCTGTTATGGCTTTTGGGAAACAAAACCTGGAATCTAGGGTTTTATAGGATAGGACTTCATAAACACATCAGTGAAACATATATACAAGCTGATGAGTTAAAATTAGATTGGAGATGCATTTTGCTGTCAACATTTACATACATTCATTTATTTTGGGAAGCTGATGGGATTTAACATATTATATAATTATCATCACCACCACCATCATTACATCCTCTCATTAAGGTATCCTAGAAGGGAACGAAGGCAGTTTCTATAAAAAATCATTTATATCGAACCTATAATCTTAGTCTTAAGTGTTTTCACAGATTACTAGGCTGAAAAGTTAAATATAAGAATAGATACAGTGAAGTGCTTAGTTATATGCAGTGAAAAATAAGAACATATCCTTTAGATACAGATAGTACATGAAGTACTAGATTAGGGTCATTAAGTGCCAATAGTGTGCCTAGTGCTAAAATAGAAAGTGTTATAAAAATATAGATCTGCACCAATAAAATACCATTAGATGGAATATAATTATACTATGTTTAAGTCACATTTAGAAAATACTATCTAGACTACAAAATTAGTACATATCAGATGACAAAAGAACTGTGACTCATCCAATGAGCTTTTGAAAGTAGGCAAGACATAAATAAAAAATAATCATCTTCCTTTAAAGGATAATTCTGTTCCAGGCTTCAAACTTGCAAATAGTGATGCTGGTGCAAACCATGCCAGCCTCCCGATGTGACCCTTCCACATAAAACTGTGTGGCTAGGGCAGATGCCAGATGAAGTGAGACATCCTGATGGCAAGGGCCTTGAGTTCCTGCTACTGAGATTTCTCAGAACAGCCCTGTGTCTCTTTGAGACATGGTTGCTTAATTCCTCTGTCAAAGAAAATTAGTATCCTTAACATTAATGTCCTTTAAATTGCCCAGAGTCAGACTTTCAGAGGAATAAGGAGAACTTGGATTTGGTTCTATGTGTGATAAAGAGCTGTGAGACTGATTCAAGTCTAGGTAGGAAGGTAACAGCCCATGATGCAGAGAGAAGCAACAACCAACCAGCGTCACAGAAGATGACTGCTGTGGGACTCAGGCAATTGGTTCTACCAATCTGAGGGACAGAGAAAAACTCAAATATAAATGACTAAAGAGCCTTGGATAACTTAGAGAGAATTTTAGGTTCACATCTCAAAATTCATACCTCAAAGCCTAGGGCTTTCTTTTGTTGACTATGGCTGAGACCACCCAAACCAAATATAGGATATTGGTCTAGAGATGTTGAATTACAAAATCTTTTGAATATACTTCCCACTACTATCTATATTATCTACCTATCTATACTTCCTGCTATTACAAAAGGTCCTATAAGATACAGACAATCTTTGTCTGTGAAGCTGGGTCATGAATGAACAATGGGATTGGAACAAGGACAATGATAACCACCAGGGAGACTGGATGGATTTTCAGATGCTCTGACCCCCTCCCATCCCCATCTAGGAAGCCATCTCCTCCCAAAGCAGCTGAGACAGTGGGGTGGTTAGAAATAGTCAGGGCAGGGGTGCTTAAGCCTAGAGCCAGGCTGCCTGGGTCTGAATCCCAGCTCTACCACTTACTGACTGTGAGACCCTGGGCAAGCTCCTTAACATCTCAGGGCTTCAATTTATTCATCTGTAAAATGGTGGTAACAAGAACAAGAGTATCATCTCAAAGGGTTCTGTGAGGATTAAATAACCAAAGATGGGCAAAATGCTTAGAACAGTGCCTGGCTCTTAGTATGTTCTATTAAGTAGGAAGCAGAGGTTGTTTTTGCACCATCACCACTATTACTCAAGAGAAACCTAATAGTATTTTTATAACTCAGCTCAGAATAACAAAAATCTCAACTCAAGAGGGCTTTGGGGGAAGGTGAAGGATTTGAGAAAGAGAACAATTCTAAAAAGCATTATAGAAATGTATTAACTCATACCACTTTTTACTTAAGGCACTCTGAGGTAGTTTTTCATCTTTCCCAAGAAAAAACAATACAAATTGCTAATAGTTTGACATTGGTTGCCTCAAGACAGACCCGAGCATGAAGCAGAAGAGCTAATGCTTCCTTGAGAAGCACTGCCCCTTCCTTGTTCAGAAGCTGGCGATACTGTTAAATGGCACTAAAAACTGCCATCTATCGTCTCTTGGGATTACATCATGACCCTACCAGTGCTGAAGCTTTAGGAAATTTCCAGGGAAAGGCCAGAGTGTTAGAGTATGTTGCTTACTTCCTGCTCTTACAAAAATGTCCTGGGAGACACATAAACTTTGATCCAAGCTAAAAGCAAAGAAAGAACAGCACAGCATCTTGTCAAGAGCAGTTAACACTTCTTCCTACATCCTATGATCCAAATGCTAAATTATTGATGGGAAACAAGCTGGAGAGCCAGAGAAATAGTGACACTTAGTTCTTAAACCTTCCTTCAAAAATCCGAAGATATACCATCAGTCCCCAAAAGGTAAGAACCATCCTCATTGTAAGTCTCTATCCATTGTGAGAAAAGGAATTTATTGTAGTAATACTTCTTTGTCTTGTCAAGTACTGATTAAAATGGAAATACTTAAATAAGTAAATATACATTTGAAGAAGGGTGACCGCTGTAAGTCAAACCCCTGGGTTTAAGGTCCAGAGTAGGGATTACTGATCCAGAGTCCTTGTTAGTATTCTCCCTGAATAGCCGAACCCTCATATGTCCACAGCAAAAGAACCTTAGTTTACTAAGTCATTCAAACTGTGGAAGAGCAAAGACCTTCTAAAACCAGCTTTATCAAAATAAGATGTATTGACATATGCATTAAGAATGCACCAGTAACTGAGAAACAATTTCTCTTTAGTGGTTTATACCTTTCTGCACTATTAATTTAACTTAATCTTACATATCAGGGAGAATTTGTTCCCTCGCCTTTCCAGTGCCCAGAGGCCACCTACATTCCTCCATTTTCAAAGCCAGCAGAGTTAACATATGCAAATCTCTCTATAGCTCTGTTCTGCTTCCATGGTTACATCTCCTTCTCTAACTCTGACTCTTCTTCCTCTTATAAGAACCCTTGTGATTACATTGGGTCCACCCAGATAATCTAGGATAATCTCCCCGTTTTAAGATTCTTAACTTAATCACACATGCAACGTTCCTTTTGCCATATAAAGTGACATATTCAGAGAATTTGGGGCTTAGGATGTGGGCTTATTTTGGGGGCCATTATTCTCTCTACCACAAATGCCCTCGCCATGCTCTTCCCCTGTCGGAACACTTACCTGCCTTCTGTCTAGTATGTAAGAATCTTGAAGATACACTATCTACATCTGCAGACCTTTATAGCACTGGGTACATGGCAGTGGTATGCTAGTAACTGGATAACAGCAGGTTCTCTAAAAGAAAAAGACCCTGGATTTTCAATTTTTATGCTTTAAGTGCTTTCATCACAGCCAATTTAAGCTAATGACTCCCCTGAATGGGAAGTTGGGAAAAGATATAGAGGTATATACCATCTGACCAATACAAAAAACTACCCCAACAACATACATTTGTAATAAAGTAAAATAAGCAGGGCATGATTAGTTTTGAGTATTACTTTTGTTTCTATTTTAATCCTATCTATTTAGTTGTAAGTGTATATAAAATAGTTTTAAATAATGGCTCTCTTTGACAAACAGCTTAAAACTTCTTGAAAATTAACACCTTGCTCTCACAGTTGGTTCCAGCACACCAGTGCACAGTAGGAATATAATAATTATTTGTTGGATGGATGAATGAGTTAATACATCTATCGATAGTATACGTAATTGTATTCAGTTGTTAATCACCTGGTTATTTTTTTTTCCTGACATTTAGTGCTAAATTTAAAAATAAATAGTGTTGATTTTAATTTGAAGATAGGATATACTAAATTTGAGCATTATCTTTATTGTGTTCACAGGATATGACAAACACATTTTAAAGATTTTAAATTTGGTTAGAATTCGTTATTACCAACTTTGGTAGAAATAGTTGATTTAGAAGATATTCAATATATTTAACTATTTTATATAAAATACATACTACTAAGTTAAATATGAAACAAGCATTATGAATATGGTATCTTGTTTGGGAATTGTTGCAAACTCACAGTACATGAATAATAATGTATAAATTACTGCTGTATTACTGTAAAGTATTAACATGCTAACCTTTGGAATGTAAAATTGAAAAATCTTCTGAGAACCTTTATTTGTAAGCTTAATGATAGTAAACTAGTTTTTAAATATTGACAGGGAAAATTCCTATATTAGAGTACCTAAGTCAGTTCAACTTGGCTCTCTAGATGGTTCTTTTTAATATAAAACATCTAAGTACTATATTCTACAATGTTCTTTACAGCTTCCCATTAGATCCAAATGGCAATGACCCTGAGTAAGTCAGGTAAACTTGACACTACTGAAATCCTTTAGACATCATTCAGAATTAAAAAGGTCAATTGCACGGGGTGGGGGAAGTAAAGTTCCAAAAGCACAATGACACACAACAATGTCAAATAAAATATCTGCCTAGAAAGGTTTATAAGAAGTATTCTAAAGTCAGTCAGGCGTTTCTTAGTTGCTAATCAAATATTGGCAAAAGAGGTAACACTTTTCAATGAATGGTGGGGAGTATACGTATGTCCAAGTGCATGTGGGCCATAGTTGTTAAATGGCAGGGATTATGGAGGAAATGTGAGCAGGAGGATGATGATTGTACAGATGGGCCTAGATTCTGTGGAATTACATTTGTTAAATTAACAAGAAATAGCATACAAGTAGAATGACTATCTGCACCTGCATTAATTAATAAAACAATCTGTTTTTCGTGAAGAAGATTAGCTGCCAAATGTAGGATTTTTTCATTAATTCATTAATTTATATGAAAGTAAATAAATATATCCAATTTATACCACCATGGCTTGAAAGTATAAAATCTATTCAGACATATTTGTAACCACACATCAATTTTGATTGGGATCAAAATCCAGAGCCTCAATCAGTATAGATGATTTCCGCCAGCCATAGTACAAGAACTAGCCCACCGGGCAGCACTGATTTCATGATTTACTTACACACTTCCTGTGGTAGAGCTGCTATCGGTGAGGAAAGACCCATTGCTCCTTTCCATTTGGGCCAGTCTGAAAAATGAAAATAAGGAGGTTAGGCAAGGTAGCCACATGGGCATAGTCCACTGGAGATAAAACCCCAGTCATTTTTAAACTGTCATAAAGTCAAAATATAGAAAGGTCCAAATATCCTAACAAGATTGTGACATTAAAACATCTAACGTTGAGTTACATTTCTATCATCACTGACTTAAGGCCTATAGGCCTTTATCTTATACCATGTGCTACAGTCTTCTAATTGACTTAGCCTCCTACTTAACCTCCCAGACCCTCAAGTCCATCTTCATTCTCACACAAATCTATGTTCCGTTCATGTTTCAAGATTCTCCATTACTCCTCATTACCTCAGAACATCATCCAACTCCCTTAGCAAGTGGGCCCTACTTTATTGGACCTCAGCTTCTGTCCATCCACTCTCATTCCTGACCCTTTCCCTACCTGCAGTTCTTTGAACAAGCCATGTTCTTTCCCAGCTCAATGCTTTTGAGAATGTTTTTCCATTTGTTCAATCCTGGCTTTTCCCAGAAATTCTACTTGGCTAAGACCCAGTTCAAATGTTACTATGTTTATAATGCTTGAATTAACCTTTTTAGGCATAGCTAGTTACTAGCACTGTAGACACCTAGTATACCTGTTTTCTGAAAGTTTCTGCATTCCATCAAGACCAGTCTATTCTTTATATTTTGAGGGGGGACTTTAAAATAAACCCCTGGAATAAAACATTAGCATAGAGTAATTACATATTGTAACTCATACGTGCACCATCTCCTCAGAACACTTTCAATCTCCACTTTCATTCAACTACACTGGGTTACATTGTCTAAATCCTGCTTGTGCAGTGCTTGGATTCCCATGAGCTCAATAATCATATGCTACTGAGTTACTCTTTATAGAATGTGTAGCAAGTATTTGGTAAAGTGCAAATTACAACATGGAAGATGAGAGCCTGGATTACAAATATAATAGAATCATGGCTCCTATAAAACAATATTCCTTAAGTCAAGGCACATTAAAGATATCGGATTAATACAGACATAGATCCATTCTGGGAGGCAGTGTAGCAGAGGGCTGCTATCAAAAATTTCTTACCGTGTGGCATACTGTTCTATTCTTGAATGGGTATCATCATGAAACAGCTGAGGAGACTGTGAAGGGCTATAAAGGAAGATGCAAATAAACAGTTTTATACCCACATATTGATAGATGTTCCTATTAGAAATGTTAGCTTAGTTAAATAATAAATTTGCCATGCAAAGAAACCACTAGGATTGTTACCCGGGAGGCAGAACAATTATTTTAGAATGAGAGTTTAGTAATCACCCCATGCTAACAAAACTGATCAGAACATCCTCCTCCGCATATGGAGCCGTAAATACTCACTCATAATGCTCTGGCCACATACTGATGAGTGTGATAGGACTGCAGAGAGGGGAGAGGGAGACAAAAGGCACAGAACAAACACTTTAAAGCAAGTTAAGACAAAAGCTCTGGGAGGTGAGGGTGGGGAACATTCTCAATTGTCTTCCTTTGCTCTGTTAGGTTTCACCATTGAGAAATCAAGTCACAGAAGTCATTGTTAATTCTAGAGAAGATGCTGATATTTAAGAGCCTGTGGGGCCTTTTACAGACATTTACAGGTATTTGTTACAGAACAGAAAACACATCTTTAAATATTCTTATTGGAAAAAAGAGACCGAATGCTCCAAAATAGCTCAAACTTATAAACAAATTTTAAAGATAATATTCCATAATATACTGAGGAAAGGTGCAATCACATTTTTGTTTACCTTTCTGACCAAGTTGACCAGAAAGGTAAAGTTAAATACCAATATATTATACGTATTGATGGCAGAGTTGCAATAAAATAAGACTTTTCTGATTTTGTGTCCAAATTTAAATGTAAACATTCAAATCCAAGCATACACCAAGTATCTGAACCTCACAGATATATTTTAAAAAGATGTAAAGTCGATATCTCTGTAACCCAGATAGCTCCCTCACATCCCACCAAAAATTTCACATTGTCAATAAAAGTGAAAATAACTTTTTTAGATCATGATATACTTTTTTCATATAAAATTTTATCCAGAAGTTCAATCTATAAAACTGATAAACAAACTTGTTCTGCTTGAAGCAGGGCTTGCGTCTGGAGTGAGATCATTCAATATTACTCCTGGCCTTGGGGGTCCCCTCCAACCTCACAGCGCTGCCTAGAAATCCCCAAGTCTCCATGAACTACGTTTTGAAAACAACTGATGCTAATTTAAAACTAGCTCAAACCCTAACTTTTTTTTTTGTGAGAGAGGGGAGGTACTACTGGTGAATGTGGATATTTAAAAGTCTGAAATAAAGAAAATCACTTCTCTATTTAATTCAATAAAGTCTCCTAGAAAAGCCAGTGCTGACTGAAACAAAGAAGGGAAGCTGAAATTATTTCAGTTCTACTTGATTCTCCTTTACCTATCATACATACATGCTTAAGAAAAAGTTAATGATCTTATCTCCTATTGGGAGGCACAAGTTGATGTCTAAATAGCAAAGACCAAAAAGGGATGGAAGGTCGTCTTATTGGGATAAAAAACTAAGACCCTTTGGACCTACTTTCAAAAACAGGCATTTATCCAGGCTGTGTTTGTCAGATGATCTATACTGTAAGTAGACTTAATTATCCATGCATAGAACAGATACAAGAACAATGAAACAATACTGTACTATTCAATAGCCTTTTTACATCACTACGTTTCATTAACTCGGAACTAGGGATGTTAAATGTCAGGTGAATGGACTACTCTATACGTTCCAAAAAGCTGTAACTGCTTGAGAGATCATTTCTGGAATTCAAGGGCATCACAACATTTACTGTGAACTTTAAACACAGAATGAAACATTTTTTTTAAAAAAAATCTTAATTGAACTTGGAAAGGCTTTGTAAAACTGCTTGGTTGGTTCTTGTGAAGTTAAGTCAGTGTGCACAAAAGTGGTTCATTGAACTAAGATAAGAATGGCAGAGGCAGAGAGCAGAACTGAAGAGTTTCTCAAAAGAATGTGTGTTTTTTTTATATGTTGAGAGATTTTCTAAGAAAAGAAATAAAGATTAAAAAAATGAAACTTAATGCTTCATTGACTTCCAAGTATTTTGATTGGTAGGAAAAACACACACACTCTTAAGTGATAAGCTTTCTCATTTAACTCTGGAAGAAAAAAAAAGGCAATATTCTCAGTGAGTAGTTAGAATCTATGATTAAAGGGGGTTAAAAATAAGATGGATCTGTGTGTTAGCCTAGATTTACTAAAGCTCCCCCTGCTTCCAGAGCAGTGGCTGAACAGGTTGGTCTGATTAATCACACACTAATATGCAAGGAATCCGACTCTACTAAATACACTCACCAGTATATGAAATATAACCCAGATTTTCTTTGAAGAACTTTGTGGCTCTTTTAGTGCATTTAATTCTGAACAGACTACTTCTGCTTCCAGTCTTTTGCTTTGTTAAATCCATTGGTCCCAGAGCAGGGTAAGAGGGGTCCCCTCCTCCTCTCACATATAAACCTTCAATGGCTCCTGACTGCTCTCAGGATAAACTCCAAAAACCCTGGCATGGCTTACAAGGCCCTTCATTTTCTGGTTCCTGCTTCCTTCTCCACTCTCATTTCTTGCCACTATTCCCAGCTTCCCATCCCAGTTTTAAAAACAATCTTGACTCCGGGACTTTGAAAATGTTTCCCTTGTCTGGAAACTCTCCCTTTCCTCCTCCCACACCAAACACTGAATGTTTGGCCCTTCCATCACTCAGGTCTCAGTGTAGTTGTCACTTCTCCAAGGCCAGTGCTCCCACAACCATAATTACACTTCCTATGACTTGCTTCTCGCTACAGTAAGAATTTAATAACCCATGCAATTTATCTATTCCACCTTAGCCAATGTCAGGGACAGGTGTCTACATTAATTCTTTAAAATGTAGGAAACCCAACCTAATTTTTTACCCAATAATTCTCTCACAATTCTCAAATTATTTTTGGCACTATTTTAACTTGTTTCTCGGGTTTTTATTCAATGGTAACTTTTTAATCAAGCTCTACTCATTTATTTTGATTGATGTTTTGAGAAATCTTGCAAAGTTATAAAATTAATTAAATACCTAAGCATGGGTTTATTTACCTTCTTTTAGTAATAACTCCTTTTTTCCATAAATCCCCTCCACACATTCAAGTATAATTACTGGATAGCGGATAAGATTACATTTTGCGGTGATAAAAGAGAATGTAGAAGAAACTTCTAATCAGCTTCATAAATAACTTCCACACATTTACCACTTCGCTGGTTTTTCTCCAATGTTCTCCTCCCACAAATAGGAGAATAAACGAAATCAAACTTTTTTACTACCCACTCACATAAATTGTTAGAACAGAAGATTAAGTGGCCTTGTGCTAGAGAGGGCTCAGCAGAAAAATGAACTACAGCAAGTATAAGAACACGTTTCAGGATTTAAAAAAAAAAAAAATCTACCCACTCTAAACAGTAGCTCATAAATCTTTTTCAAAATGCATCTTGTGACATCTGATTTAATTTTATACGCCTTTTCTTTCTCTTGTTTTCCGCTCACTGAAAATGCTGGTAAATTTATGTTAGATGAAATGAAACATTTTCAGAGTTACAGCCAAAAATCCTAGCACAAAATTATTGGCAAGCTTTTCTGTTCTTTTTTTACTTTAACCGAGTCACTCAGAATAGAATGATGGATGCCAATGATTATTTTGACACTGAAAGGCAAATTATCAAAACTGCTTAAAAGGACTATAAAAGATCTATTCGTCTGCATGACTCACAGAAGTATATAGATACTTGAGGCACAAAATGCCAATAACATATCAAAAGAGTGAAAAGCACATCGCCAGTTCAAACCTATCAATTATCCCATAAAAAAAGCACTGTCATAATTCTATGCTTCAATTGCTTGTATTAAAATTTTTCCTAAAGTAGTGTGGAAAAGATGACTTGGAGGCATGTATATTAATTGTACACAGTTTGATATCAAGCAAAGGTACCAAAAAGTTTGATTTTTTTCATATGCTTTAAATGTGTACATGACACTTTTTGAGCTATTTATATATACAGCTGCCTTATATTTCTTTATATATATATACACCCATAATATTACCTACAGCAGCATAAAGACATCCACTATGCTTTGGCTGTGGTCTTTTTTCTACTTCTTAGCAGTTTCACAAATTTTAAAAAATACATTTGCACATAAATGTATGTATAGAGCTTTATATGGAAAAAAATTCAGACCAAACAGTCTATCCCTCTATTTTGACATCTTTGAGACATGCAGTGTTATAATACACTGGACCATTACTGTTCTCAGATTATGTCTCTATGAGTTTTGAAGGTTAAAGAAAGTTTGAGTTCACAAAAATTGTACCTGGAACACTTTTAATACTTCTCTACTGTATAATGTAAAGAACCCCCCACTTCACATGTCTGAGCTTGTTTTATAGTCATTTGAGAGAGCATCTTTCTGTAACAAGAGCCTAACTATTCCTTACGAGTAGGAACCCTGGTGATAATTAGCAATTAAGGTTAATTTTCTCCAAGATTCAAGCACACACGAAAATATTTGCTTTGGCAGGTATATTTAAGCTGATATTCTAAAGATTCAAAGATTTAAATCATATCTATTTTTGATCTTTATATATAATTATTTAGTAATTTAAAATTACTTCTTACATTTGTTCTGGCTCATTTTCAAAATTCTTCTTTTTATTTCAGGCTATAAGTTATAATTTTTCTTTGCTTTAAAATCCAATAGTAATTTTGTTACCTTGAAACTTTATTTCATTTATGCTTGTATACACAAATTATAAAATTTAAAGAAGTTGTGTCAATCTCATGTACTATATGTTTATTTTTAAAATATGTTTTTATTGATTTCAAAGAGGAAAGGAGAGGGAGAGAGAGATAGAAACATCAATGATGAGAGAGAACCATTGATCTACCTCCTGCATGCCCCCTACTCGGGATCAAGTCTACAACCTGGGCCCTTGACCGGAATCACACCCGGGACCCTTCAGTCCGCAGGCTGATGCTCTATCCACTGAGCCAGCTAGGGCTATATCATGTACTCTACAAAGCTATTTCATTTTGCTGTCATGTTCAAGACAAAAGAAATTAGAATGTAATGTTAGATTTTGATGAGATTTTAGTATAGGTAGATATCTGAAGCAAGATAAGTATTAATAAATTTATATTAAAAGTATATAAAATAAGTGTGAAACGCACTATAAGAAATAGTAAAACATTCCCGAAAAAGGGAAAATGGGAAATAAATAAAATAATTAAAGAATATACACTATTACAATTTGCTTTAAGTGTTTTGAAGAGGAAAAGAGATAACCAATGCAAAGATTAACACATTCATACATATTTGTAAAGTATAGGAACAAGTGCACAATGGAACCCAAAATTTTAGCTGTGACACTGTCAAAAGCAAACAGTAAAAATTTATGTTGTAAAGACTGATTCTAAGTTTAATTGATCTCCTTTAAAATGGAACAGTTTACCAAAACACAAACAGTTTTTGGTATCAAACAATTTCTTTTGTGTCCTTAACATAATAAATGACACTATCAGATATAAGTACAAACATTAAAATTAAACTTACGTCTCTAAGTTGTCACCTTCAAGAACGGTCTGGACAGGCAGGTAGCCAAGCCGAGGATGTTTGGCAAAGTATTTCTTTGATCTGAACTTATTCTTCAGCACCTTTGTGAAGTCACGTACATCTTCCCCAGATGTTGTCTATGAGGTTGAAAAAATTACACTTCTCTCATTAAAATGGAAGAAGATAACTTTATACAATAAATAGACCAGATGTAAATTAATGCAATTAAATGACAATAGTTTCAGTAGCTTTATGTATTTTTTGGAATAACACACAATGTTATGAAAGCACATAGTATTCAGGACTCATCATTAAATTAGTTTATATATTTTTTATTTCTTATTGAAAATAAAACATAGCTAGCTTATTTGCCCAATATTTTACAAATTAGGCCAAAAAGTTAAATTAGTTTTGGGAATTTTATTGCCTGATTCCCATCTGTAAATAAGTTGCAGTTTATTATTAAACATTTAGGGATGATGAAGTATGATGGATATTATATGGTTTTAACTAAGGTGCAGAAATGAGCACTGTACCAGGCTGCTTTGCCAGTCTGGCTCAGCCAGGGCAGTGTACAAAACAGTGTTTTTTTTAGTATGGTCACATAACTGTGTAAATATCATCACTATGGAATTCCAGAACATTCTCATCACCCTGAAAGAAAACCTACACTCATTAGCAGTCATTCCCTCTCACGTACTGTCTCCTCCTCTCAGCCCCTTGGCAACCACTAATCTACTTTTTCTTTCTATGGATTTTCACATTCTGGATATTTCTTATAAATGGAATCATACACTATGTGTGTTTTTTTAATGACTGGCTTCTTTCATTGGCATAATGTTCTTCTAGCTTATCTATATTTGGGATTCAACATGAACTCCTCCTGCTTGGGAAAAACATAATTCAAAAGTGCAAGTCCAATTCCACATGATACACTTTTTAGCTAAATATATTTAGGACATGGAAAAACAAAGCAAAATCACCAATCAACAAATAAACAACACCTACCTGCCTCCCAAAAAGTTGCAGCAGGGGCTGGAATTAAATTTGAGTTTCTGATATAAGGCTCAAATTTAATATTTGAAAAAAGTGAGTTCATTCTTATACAGAAATGGCACATTTTTATTTCATCAATTTCCATATCAAGGGGAAAAAAAGTACCACCAACATTTGTAACCTAAAGGCACTGCCATAAACTTTATGCAATATTAAAAGCAAAAGCAAAAAGTAATTCATCCCACAGGAACTAGTTATTATATTCAGTTCAGTAGAATGTAATTCTTTAGTTGGAATAAAGCCAAGAAAATGAATTAAATCTATTTTCTCACCAGAAAAGTTAAAAGACATTTATACATATTTGGTCACATTTTCTATGTAATGACAATTCCTACTACTTCTCTGTTTTAAGTGCTAGAGCAATAATTTGGTAAAAGTGAAAAAGAGGACCACCCACTTGTAATGAACATAAATAATCAAACTTAACTCTGTCTTCATGCTAGGTATAACACTTTTTTAAGCAAGTAGCTATTTATATTATGATATGAAGATGAAATTGAAAGGACCCTCCATTACTACACAAATTACCCAATTCTTTAAATTATCTTTGCATTTCTTGAAAGACTAGGTTTTCATTTGTTGCTGTAAATGAAAAGGAGAACAAAAGACTTTGCAGACCTCATGAGATGAAATGAGGGTAGCATACTGGCACAGAGCCCTGCACCTTATAAATAGCCTTCCTTCAATCTTTTTCCATCAAGGGCAGTGAGATCTTCATCACTTTTGTGACCCATAAGGAAACTGACACTAAGGCTTTGGGGGATTCAGACTTACAAGGTCAGTGAGGAGAAAGCTGCTCTTGCAAACCCAGGTCTTTTCACCATATGTCACTTCTACAAAACTGAAACAGTTTTAAGTCTTGTAAGAGGAAAAAACCCATATAGCCATTGACTAGAAGATTTATGATTACATTCTAAATTTCCCCTTCATTTTAAATAAGTATTGCTAAGAAACCCTGTGGTTGGTTTTTGCAAAATTTACATGGACATGTCCAATCTACAACTAAATAGACCTCACTATGTAGAGAAGGAGAGAAGTGCAAATTTCTAACTCGTTGAACATCCAGAGACAACTACTGGTAAGTGTTTGTGACCGGGCCTTCCTATTTCCAGGCCTTCACTCCTATGTCCGGTCCCGCCCCTCGGTAGCTGGGATGCAGGCCAGGAACAGCAGGAGCCAAGATGGCGGCTGACAGCACATCCCTGGTGTTCACAGACCAGATCCACAAAGAGGATGTTCAGCTTCACCTCAGTGGTATGAGGAAGCTGTTTACCACAGTCGCAGCCCTTGGGTGGCAAGGGCTTACAGCTTATTTTAAAACTAGAGGCCCAGTGCACAAAATTCATGCACGGGAGGAGGGGGGGGGGCCCTCAGCCCAGCCTGCATCCTCTCTAATCTGGGACTCCTCAAGGGATGTCTGACTGCAGGTTTAGGCCCAATCCCGGGGACATCCCTTTCACAATCCTGGACTGCTGGCTCCTAATTGCTCACCTGCCTGTCTGCCTGGTCACTCCTGACTGCCCCCACACTGCAGGCCTGCTCGCCTCTCACTGCCTCTGCATGCTGGCCTGATAGCCCCTAACTGCCTCCCGCTGCTGGCCAGGTTGCCCCAAAATGCCCCCTCCCTGCTGGCCTGGCCAAC
>NW_006285042.1:4461798-4466021 GCF_000327345.1 Myotis davidii | reverse complement strand
CCTACTGACCCCCTTCCAGCCTGGTCTCCCCTAACTGCCCCCCCCTGCTGGCCTGGTCACCCCTACCTGCCCCCTGCACTGGCCTAGTTGCCCCTCACTGCCCCCTGCCAGCCTAATTGCCCCCAACTGCCCCCCTCCCCCTGCTGGCCTGGTTGCCCTATGCAGCCTGCTTGTTCACTTGTTTGGTCGTCCCTCACTAAGCACCCTGCTGGCCTGGTTGTAGGCAGCCATCTTGTGAGGGTGTGAGGGTTAATTTGCATACTATCTCTTTATTATATAGGACTAGGGGCCCGGTGCACGAAATTCGTGCACTGGGTGGGGGTGAGCGGGAGTGTCCCTCAGCCTAGCCTGCCCCCTCTCACATACTGGGAGCCCTCAGGCATTGACCCCCATCAATCTCCAATCGCAGGATCGGCCCCTTGCCCAGGCCTGACACCTCTGCCAGAGGCGTCAGGCCTGGGCCGGGGACCCCCAGCCCCCTCCGACTGCTGGCTCCTTTTCTGTTTGTGCTTGTATCTATTTGAAAATTAGTCTAGCTCCAAACCTATTATGTTTTTACTAGGGGCCCAGTGCACGAAATTCGTGCACTGGGTGTGTTTGTGTGTGTGTGTGGGGGGGGGGAGTGTCCCTCAGCCCAGCCTGCCCCCTCTCACATACTGGGAGCCCTCAGGCGTTGACCCCCATCACCCTCCAATCGCAGGATCGGCCGCTTGCCCAGGCCTGACGCCTCTGCCAGAGGTGTCAGGCCTGGGCAGGGGACCCTCATTTCCCCCCATCACTGGTTCTGCCCCCAGCCCAGGCCTGAAGCCTCTGGCCCAGGCATCAGCCCTGGGCAGGGGACCCCCCAGCCCCCTCCAATTGCTGGCTCCGCCCCCCGCCCAGAGGCATTATGCCTGGGCAGCGGGGACTACCAGCTCCCCGCGATCTCCCGCTCTGCCCCTGCCAAGGCCTAACGCCTCTGGCCGAGGCGTCCTGCCCGGGCAGTGGGGACCTGCAGCGGCAGTGGCCCCGCAATCGTGGGCTCCGCTTTAGGCCCAGGCAAGGGACCCTTAGCTCCCGGGACTGCCAGCTTTGACCCTGCCCAGCTCCCATCGCTGGCTCCACCCCTACTTCCTGCTATCACTGGCCAGGGCGGTAAAAGCGCCTGATTCTCTGATCATGGCTGGGGGGCAGGGCAAAGGCGGCCCTGGGGGCTCTTAGCGCCCCCTGGGTTTCCGATCACTGTCAGTGGCAGGGGGCTTCTTCCTGCTTTCCCTGTCACCTCCCTGAATTGTGCCTACATATGCAAATTAACTGCCATTTTGTTGTCAGTTAACTGCCATCTGAGTTGGCAGTTAATTTGCATATAGCCCTGATTAGCCAATGAAAAGGGTATCATCATACGCCAATTACCATTTTTCTCTTTTATTATATAGGATAGTAGGTTATTGTCTTGACCTGTTCAGTGAGCACTTCTTTCTGTCATGCTGTATTTATAGTGAGATTATTTTGTTCTCTTCTTTTTATAATTGCCTTACATGAGATTTGATTGTGAACCTTTTTCTTGCTCAATGTTTTTCTGAAATGAATTTTCCTAAACTTTTAGAATGATGAGAAGTTCAGGAAAACTTTTCCGACTCCACAGAATTGCTCTCTTTCTGTGTAACTACTTTACAAATGGGACGAAAATGGCAAAGGTGAAAGAGACTGAAAAAAACCACTGCTATCTCCATCTTACCCAAATCCTTCCGCAGTGATTTTTAGCACATAAGGAAGAATATGCCCAACAAAGAGTGTTCCTCGAATGGTCATTTTTGGAAAATTAATGAAGGTGAGTCATTGTGAAAATGTTTTAGAATTAAACTCTACACACAAATGGGCATGTGAACCCTGGAAATTAGACTTCCCTCCACTATGCTGCCATTATTTTTTTTGTTTAATATATTTTATTGATTTTTTTACAGAGAGGAAGGGAAAGGATAGTCAGAAAAATCGATGAGAGAGAAACATTGATCAGCTGCCTCCTGCACACCCCCTACTGGGGATGTGCCCACAACCAAGGTACATGCCCTTGACCAGAATTGAACCCGGGACCCTTGAGTCCACAGGCCAATGCTCTATCCACTGAGCCAAACCAGTTAGGGCTATGCTGCCATTATGTAACAGTGAGATGGTAATGAAATTTATTTAGATAATGATAAGTAATTAGTTCTCAACTTATTTCCCACAAGCTAATACAAATGAATGAATAAAATATTTAAAAAGTGTTGCTGAATCAGAAAAACTACCCTGTGATAAGTCTGTCCATGTAACTCTCTACCGAAACCCTGAAACTCCTGTGTGTAAACTGGCATCTAATGATTTTTTCTTGAATTCTATTTTGCCAACCAAGGTCAGGAATATTTTCAATTTTCCTCCATTTTATTCCTTGATTAAGAACAAATATAGCCATTATATAGAGCAAAATTTAGTCTATCTTTTGCTTGTGTTTGTATATCTCCATATAAATGCATGTGTCTTAGTCTATATCCCTGTTCATATTTCAAACAGTATATTCTTTTTTTTTTTAAATATATTTTATTGATTTTTTACAGAGAGGAAGGGAGAGAGATAGAAAGTTAGAAACATCGATGAGAGAGAAACATCAATCAGCTGCCTCCTGCACACCCCCTACTGGGGATGTGCCCGCAACCCAGGTACATGCCCTTGACCGGAATCGAACCTGGGACCTTTCAGTCCGCAGGCCGACGCTCTATCCACTGAGCCAAACCGGTTTTGGCCAAACTGTATATTCTTATCATAAATGCTGGCACCTATTCACTATTGAACTTCAAAAATATTGACATATGACTTTTCTTTTTCATCAATGCAAATCACAAAGAACAATAACATTAAGGTGAAGAAAAATCTACACTTAAAAAATGCTAACCATCACAGTCGGACAGCCAAGTAGGTTGTTAAATTGATTGTTTTACTAGTTCAACTCAAAAAACTCCCTTCACCAAACGTACACAGACAAAAAAATAAAGGGGAGGAGGGATTACAATGATGCCAATTAAACTAACAGCCAAAATTTCTCATTACTTAGCACTTTAAGCAAAACACCCAAAAGAACTACAAAAAAGAAACAAAACCACATTGATTTTAAATCTTCCCCCAATTTTTTTGTTCAACTTGTAATTTAGGATGGGCAGTAGTATCTAATTCCTAAACAAATACTCCTAACATTATATTTTTAACTGTTACCTACAAATATGAATAAGTTATGTACAGAGGAAAACAAAGAAGTAAAAAGAGGAAAATCAGGGTTGTATAAGATGACAGTCATTTAGCAGATGAGTCGAATAATGAAACATTATAATTTGGATCATGCCTAAGTGCAGAAATCATTGGTGAATAGCACCCTCTTTAGCAAGACTTATTAAATATAGAAGTCAGCAGTCCTAAGTGGTATATGCATACTACTAAGGAGTACATTTCATTATCACAGAACTTATTTTAAAAACATTCCAGTCATTTTTAAAAATTGCAAAACAACGTCTCAGTTTTGAATTAAGTTTCATTGATTTTTAACAAGTTCAAATTTAGACACAGTAAATTCCATGGACAGTATGAAATCATTAGGATAAGCTCGGAGCCTTTTTCAAGTTCTAATGGAAAAATATAAAACTAAAAAATTAGCATTAATTAACAGAATCACCAAGGCGTCAAAAATGAGGTAATAAGTCAAAGTAAAATGGATTTGGGCCAAACCTCTTCTTAACAGCTAACGACATACTCTAAATGAACTCAACTTATTGGGAAACAGTATAAAGTGGGCATGAGCTGAAAAACCACTTCTGGATGCTGAGGTCAGAGAAACAGCAGTGATGCTGCATTTTTAGCATATTGGTAAACATCTCAAGTCTCATCTGAAGCAGCAAGACTGCCAAAAACAAACTATACTAACTCAGTGTAGAGCTTTCCAAAGGATGAATCAGCATTTTCTTAACATTTGATTTTTATAGCCTTATGATACATTGATGCTAGCAGAGGTGGACAGAGTGGACAACACAACACAACTATTTCTAATTTTTCTTTGTTTTTTGTTTGTTTCTTCTCAACAACATATAGGTTTATGTTTTTTTTTAAAGATGTGATTTTACTTTACACTTAATTTTTTTTTTTTAGTAGAGAACTGTGATTTTTTTAATAGGTTCTGAAAAACCTGAACATATTTGGTTTATTTTTCCAAATTTGCTTAG
>NW_006285042.1:4460214-4460801 GCF_000327345.1 Myotis davidii | reverse complement strand
AGTGTAGCAATTAATTTACTCAATTTTTGGTGACTCATGCTTGCCCTCAGTAGCAATTCTAAATGTTTTCCATTTTCCATCATATTTAACCCTATCCAGCCCTGTAAGGAATTGCAAAAACTCTTATAAATCATATGTAAAATTCATCATCCTCTTTCTCTAACCGACTATCACATGTTCTAACATATGAATGTTTCTAATTTGAATCAATTTAGGTTATTTGCAACAGAGGATACAGATAATTTTTTACAGAGATCCAATTAGGGTAATTTTCATTATAAAATTAAATGAAAATAATATAAAGTGTAGCCATCTTAAAAATAAATGATAATCCCCAAATTCGAACATGTAGTGAGCAGGTAATAAGAAAAAAAAATCTGGCTATCATCTTGATCCATAAACTTAATCATGTAAAAATGTTATAGTCTTTTGTTCCAATTCCCCACATAGAGGTCATCTTCCATTCATTATATTTTCTCTGTATCTCCAGTCCCCAACAATATGCCAGGTATAAAACAGGGTCCCCATTATATATAATATTCCTGAAAATACACAGAAAATACTATTTGCTTATGATTACATCCCAT
>NW_006285042.1:4457492-4459007 GCF_000327345.1 Myotis davidii | reverse complement strand
TTGTTTTTTGTTTGTTTTTTCTCAACAACATATAGGTTTATGTTTTTTTAAAGATGTGATTTTACTTTACACTTAAATTTTTTTTTTTTTAGTAGAGAACTGTGATTTTTTTACAGGTTCTGAAAACCCTGAACATATTTGGTTTATTTTTCCACATATGCTTAGAACTGTTGCTTTAAAACTAACATGCATTTGCTTTAAAAAATGCAATACAAATTCTGTCTTAGGTGTTGTTGACTTAATAAGCTATTTACCATTGAGGCATTATTTTTTTCCTTATCCTCCCCTCTTCCCACCAAAATCTTAACAAAACTATCAGTACAAACTAGTCCTATCCAAAACAAGCATGCAAGCAGCGAATTTTGCAATGATTCCACCCCAACAATTTGAATGCTGGGAGTAGCTGATGTTGCTAACCTTTCTGGCAATAAAATTTTGCAAATATCCCATCCCTTCCCTGAGCTAATTGAGCTAACATGTCTCTCAGAACACCTTCCTATGCTGGCCAGACCTTCAGTTGCTGATATATGTATTGACCAATGGGGAAGTACTTTGCTGCCTTTCCCCATTTCTCCTTTTCTAGCCACTGTCTCTCACCAGATGCACACAGTCTTTGTTGGTTTACCTTTCTGTCCCCACTAGCGTGGACTCTGTGTTCTTCTACTTATGAACACAATTCCCTACATCTTGTTCATAATTGAAAGTTCAACCTTTCTCCTTCAGTGAATCCTGATGCTCCCCTACGATCATCTCCATCAGAGGCTGTATAATCTCTCCCTCACAAATGCCAAGGAAAGAAGTATACACCATATTCCCCTTAGCCTCAGCGGGTCAGCCACTAAAACAAAGTGCCTGTCCACTCCCTTTGACTGGACTTCAACAGACACAGTATCATCTGTCACTTCTAGAGACTGATAGTCTTCTAAAGTCCATCTCATCTCTATAACCTTTCATGTCCCTTCAGTCACACACTGGATATGGCCACACCTTAGGACTCATCACAACACATCAGTCATTCCCAAATCTCTATCTTGGAGAAATCTTTCACTGCCTGGAACCTTCTTACCCTTGCTCCTACTTTTTTAATATGAGTAAATCCATTCTTGTCCCCAGGATCTTGGTTTCTAGTCCTCAAACCCCTTTGGGATTTCTTCAGCATAGAGATATCCCAAATCCATTCTAGTACCACTAACACCTTTGAATCCTTTACTCTTTTGGCCTTCAACCATACCTACCACCTTTTAATTCTAAAGCAGCTGCAATGACAGAGTCACAGACTGCAAATCTTGCCAATTAACCTCAGCTGCACTCTGGTGGCAGTGTAGCAATTAATTTACTCAATTTTTGGTGACTCATGCTTGCCCTCAGTAGCAATTCTAAATGTTTTCCATTTTCCATCATATTTAACCCTATCCAGCCCTGTAAGGAATTGCAAAAACTCTTATAAATCATATGTAAAATTCATCATCCTCTTTCTCTAACCGACTATCACATGTTCTAACATAGAATGTTTCT
>NW_006285042.1:4452417-4452866 GCF_000327345.1 Myotis davidii | reverse complement strand
TTAAAAAATGCAATACAAATTCTGTCTTAGGTGTTGTTGACTTAATAAGCTATTTACCATTGAGGCATTATTTTTTTCCTTATCCTCCCCTCTTCCCACCAAAATCTTAACAAAACTATCAGTACAAACTAGTCCTATCCAAAACAAGCATGCAAGCAGCGAATTTTGCAATGATTCCACCCCAACAATTTGAATGCTGGGAGTAGCTGATGTTGCTAACCTTTCTGGCAATAAAATTTTGCAAATATCCCATCCCTTCCCTGAGCTAATTGAGCTAACATGTCTCTCAGAACACCTTCCTATGCTGGCCAGACCTTCAGTTGCTGATATATGTATTGACCAATGGGGAAGTACTTTACTGCCTTTCCCCATTTCTCCTTTTCCTTACATGGATTGGGCCACTGTCTCTCACCAGATGCACAGTCTTTGTTTACGCTTCTGTCCCTGCC
>NW_006285042.1:4443140-4451764 GCF_000327345.1 Myotis davidii | reverse complement strand
CATTATAAAATTAAATGAAAATAATATAAAGTGTAGCCATCTTAAAAATAAATGATAATCCCCAAATTCGAACATGTAGTGAGCAGGTAATAAGAAAAAAAAATCTGGCTATCATCTTGATCCATAAACTTAATCATGTAAAAATGTTATAGTCTTTTGTTCCCCACATAGAGGTCATCTTCCATTCATTATATTTTCTCTGTATCTCCAGTCCCCAACAATATGCCAGGTATAAAACAGGGTCCCCATTATATATAATATTCCTGAAAATACACAGAAAATACTATTTGCTTATGATTACATCCCAATGGAGTTAAAAAATAAATCTATGGCCAATGCCACTGATGTTGAACAAATCATTTACCTTCTGTAAGATTTAGTTTTTTCTTTAAAATGAGAATGGCTTAGTTAGATCCTTTCCAGCTTTAATATTCTCCAATTAGTGTTTGTAACAGCAGATATGAGCTCATTTAGCTTTTATGGACCAGAATTAACCAAGCATAGTAAGAAAAAGACTCCTCAAGTAATTTAAAAGACAACAGAAGAGGCAAAAGCACCACACACACACACACACACACACATACACACACACACACACAACAAAAAAACAATACAGGATAACACAGACTCAAATATTAACTGGTAAAGTAAGGGCTACTGGTAGAAATCACAGAATGACATTTTTTTGGTGAGGGGAACCAGAAGAGCTTGGGAATAGTTCTTCTGTACAAAGTAAGAGCTGAGCTGCTTTTGTGAAAAGGTGGGATTTTAATGAATAGAGAGAGAATGGTGACAGGTATTAAATATAGAATATATCATGTTGTCTGTCTTCAACTCTTATTGAGCCCAATGAACAAATTATCATATGTACAAATTTGGATTACAGAATGATCAGGGAAAATAAGAGTTAAAAACAGTTATTTCTTGAAGAGAAAATTCCACTTCATTTCTATATATAAGTGTCTAATTATCAATTCCACAAAATACCTTCATAAATTATGATAGCTCACTCATATACCATTAGACTTCCTAGATCTAAAGACAAAAATTGTTACAAATAATAAGCTGATATGTTCCAAGAACTATTTCTGGAGCTCTGAGGGTGAAGATAAGGCTTATAAGTTTCAAAAACATAAGCTTCAAATATAGAAACATTGTGATTCAGCTAAATGTAAAGGAGAAAGAAATCAAGACTAATGTAACTAGAACACTTTCCTAGATACAAATGGAGAGGCGCTATGAGAAATGCAAACATGAAGATCTGTACAGAAAGGTCTGATCCATTTAACACTCAAGTGGTGTTTATTATCATTGCATGGACATTTTTACATTTGATTTCATTTTCTAAGGCAGATATCAACTGAGTTTAGGGAATGTTGGGTAAAAGATGGATGCACCATAAATAAAGCTCACTAAAAAGAAAAAGAGAGGACAATTGTTAAATCAAGTAATTTATTAGTATTAAATTCAGGGCTATGCCTTTCAAAGACTCAACTTACATAGATTTCTCAATTTTATCCAAAGTTGTGGGGTCAAATGCAGAAAATAACAAGTCATAAGAGATGATTTATGAATGTAGGTTGCTGATTAAGATCACTGTGAAAACTTCAGAAATGGGCAAAGGACTTCCCAAAGCATGTCTGAAGAAAGGGAGCCAACCTGTACAATGCAGGGTAAGCTGTAATCTTAGACATACTAACACTGACTTTGGGAGGACTATATAACAAGAAGGGTTCTAGGTAATTTACAAATTTAATTTTAAAATGATAGTTGGAAAGTGAAATTCATCAGTGTATCAGTGATACTCAAGTATGCCCCCACTGGCCAATGACTGATAGGGAAGAGATATAGATTTCAAATTTTGTGGGTATTTTGCAAAATCATTAGGGATTACTGTAGTTAAAACCAAGAAAAAATAGTAATTATATATATATTTTCTTTATACATTTTTGAATATGTAGTCATTTTTATAGATCTTTAACATATACTTTCCCTATGATTTTTTCCATTTTGACATTAGCTTTTTATACAGTTTCCTAAATTTCTAGCTATGACCATGTACATATTAATACTATATTTCTTCCCAATCCAAATCCCTTATAATGACCCACAGGGTCTCACAATTGGATACCTGACTTTCTTAACCCCATCTCCTACTACGCTCCCTTTGAGATAGGATAAATTCACTTTCTATGAAATTCCCTCCAGTTTCTGCTGGTCCCCAAGTCTTTTCCACCTCTTTCCCACCCCCCAGGGCCAGCTTCATGGGCATGTAACCTGTGCAGTTGCACAGGGTCCCGTGCTCAGAGAGCTCTGAACTTGGCCCAATGCTCTGCTTTTGCCATCTTGAATATCGCAATAATTTTTTAACAGGGGGCACCACATTTTCATTTTGCTTTGGTCACTTCAAAGTAGATACCAGTGCCACCTACTACACTCCCCTTGTGGAATATGCTCTCTCCTGTGCCCCAATCACACCAACCTCTTCTTCACCTCCATACTCCCTTGTGTGCTGTCTCTTCCCTCTACCTGTTCTATACACATGAAGTAAAGTAATTCTTTTCCTTCAATCTCAACTCAAATGTTAACATATTAGGAAGATATTAACTTACTTTTTTAATTTGAAGTGCCTCCTGTAACCTTTTATCGCATTATCCATTTATTTCTTTAAAGGCGATTTGCTGACCTACTTATTACAATCTGTAATGATCTCATTTGTTTCCTCATTCCTTATCAAAGATCCCCTTCTCCTAAATGGAAAGTAGCAGGAGAGTCCTAATCTTGTCTATTTTGATAGTACACTGCTGAATTGTCAGGGCTGAGAACAGTGTCTGACACATGGTGAGTACTCAATATTTTTTGTTGCATGAATAAATATGTTAATCACAATAATAAATGGTACTTCACACATTTTCATGGGGGAATTTTTTCCTAGTTGAAGTTATTGTGCACTTTTATCTGTTATAATTCTGCAACACTGTCCAAAAAGTAACTCAATTCCCTAACCAAAGAAAATGTATAGCTCTATGAATAAATTTTGTTCACTATTTGGAAGGAGGTTAAAAAATAGCTATTGACAGAAAATGAAGATCACTTCAGAAAGCATAGCTTTATATAAAAGGAACAATATGAATTAATATCTAGTGCTAGTGAAGCCCTAGTAAAATCAGTACATTAACAAAATGTAATAATAATAATATGGCATAAACCTCTTTTGGAAAAATGACATGAAGTATTTTGGCTATGAAAACACGCACAGTCACTTACTTCTAGTACTTTATTATATGGAAGTGTAATTTATATGTAATATGGAAAAAGCGATCTTTACAATCATATCTATGAGTGCTGTTTATAATATCAGAAAATTGAAAATAAGCTAAATATCCAAATTTAAGGTAATGGTTAGATAATTTAGAGTAATTCACTCAATTAAATAATCTTTAAAAAGGAAAAGTTATACTATGTGACAACAGAGAGGAAAACGTATTACACATGTTCACTAAAAACAGCAGAATCAAACTTATATAAATATAAAAGTAAACAAAATCTTAAAATCAGAGACATGGAAAAATATTGGAAGGTAGCTTGAACAGGAGCTAGATTTATGAATTTTTTTTACTCTCACTTTCTACATTACTTTTAATGTAAATATGTAATTATTAAAACATATTTTAAAGATGTCTACAAGAAACATGACTTCCTATCACATAGTATCATTTTCAATGTAGGTCAGTGTGAGCTCTGAATAGAGTCTGCTGCCAAGAAAGTTGTTTAAAATCACAGACAGAAATAAAATTTAATTAACACTTTTTATGAAAAGTGTATAATGATTCTGTTAATAAACATAATATAGATATATTTATTTAAAAGAAAACAAAACAAGAAAGTATAATTAAATCATCTTAAAAGTGACTTTTGTCCCAAAGTTATTTAAACTGAATAATTTCAGATGCTAGTTAATTAAAAGGCAATATACTGAAACAAACAAACACTGGTTCAGTACTCACAGGTATACAATATTCCACCATTGGATAATGTAATTTATGACCCTTTGCTGTTCGACCCGAAAAAAAGCAACTCTGGCAGACATCATAGTTAAAATGCTTTAGACTTCTATACCTAGAGAGAGGAGAAGAAAATAAAATTATAAAATTCATTGGCATGCCTATATTTAGTCCAAATCAATCATTTGTGGAAGGAATTTCATTCATCCAAATCACTACAAAAGTATATTGGCCACAAACATGGAATTTGCTTAGTGACACTGGACATCGCTCTTCATTTGCAGAATCTTATTTTGAGGAGTGAAACTCTAAATTTTAAGTTTCAGAATGGAAAATATCTCCCAGATCCTCCATCTGCCAGAATGGCAGGTAGTAACTAAGAACATAAATATATTCATATTTACAGAAAAAAATAATAAAGGACTAAGAATGAAAATGGAAACAAAATGTAAAGGGTATGTGAGATTAATACTGTAAACCAGTAAGTGCTGAGTAGCTTCTAAAATGACCTGCAAAAAGCACTTGCAAATCGATCTCAAGAAAATAAATCAGCACATACTACTACATCCAGCTTATTGAGGCAGGGAAGCAACCTGGTCTGAAACAGTCACCTACACCAATATTCCTTGACCTATGCATGTCTTGACAAATATGACTGACATCTTGTCTTCTAAATGGAGTTTGTTTATTCCTGAACATTCCATGGCAGGCCATTCTCCCTTCATTAGTACCAGACCCTTGTACTATTAGTGGGTGGTGTGCCCTGTGAAAATATGTTTTCCAGTCTCTCTTGCTGATGGTGGTGACCAATGCGATACAAGTCAAAGTCAGTTGGGAAGAAGCATGGCCCCGCTTCCTCCTTCCTGGAAAATGAACCCGACATCAAGAAGAGAAATTCTGACAGGGGGAGATAAATGGTGATGGAAGGAGACAATTTGGGATGGTAAACACATAATACAATACACAGATGATGTATTGTAGAACTGTATACCTGAAACCTATGTAATTTTAGTAACCAATGTCACCAAAAAATTCAATAAAAAAGTGAAAAAAAAAGAATAAGAACAGCAGCTATTCTGTTAGCATGGGGTGACCTTAAAAATGGAAGCCATGTGTTAAGGATGACAGAGAATAAAGCCAGAACTATGAAAAGGGGATGCCGGTCAAATGGTACAAACTTCCAGTTATATGAGGAATAATTTCCAGGAATCTACTGTGTAACATAATGATTATAGTTAATAATACTATATTGTATACTTGAAAGTTGCTAAGAGAGAAAATTTTAAGTATTCTTACCACAAAAACGAAGTGGTAATTATGTGACATGATGCAGGCGTTTCCTAACAATATGGAGGTAATCATTTTGCAGCAAGTATATCAAATCAACATATTATACACTTTAAATTCACATAATATTATATGTCAATTTTATCTCAAAACTGGGGATGTGGGGGTTGGGGCAGTGGGAGAACAGTGGACCCAAATGACAGGGAAGTCACCACTCAGTCCTGGATTTCTATCTTAGGACTTTTTTTTTTTTACATGAAAATAAACTAAACTTCTAACTTGTTTATGCTTCTATCACACACACACACACACACACACACAAAGTGGTGGCAGAGTCAACCTGGAAAAAGTTAACATTATTCTACAAGGCCAAAGACTCTAGCAGGATTTGTAAAAGTTCAGGGAAAATAAATGAAAAGAACACACACACACACACACAGTGGTAGCAGAGTCAACCTGGAAAAAGTTAACATAATTCTACAAGGCTCATAGTCTTTTATTTTTAGTTCTGGAGTTGGCTTTCCATTCTTCCTTGTAGCTCAGAGAAAGAGACAATCCTTTACCTAAGAGCTAAAGGACCCACTCTGTCTCAGCCCTGTTTTATTATTGGAGTTGTTCTTACATTATTCTTTCCATGGATAATCTCTGTGCAATCATTAAGTTGATTAGTTTGAAGGAACCTTTGCGTAGTCTCATGTCTAAACCAGATATCGACTCTAGATCTGTTTCTCCTCTGTTCAGAAATAAAACATTTTAAATGGACTACATTCTCAAAATAGAACATTGGGAAAATATATATGCAAGTAAAAGGAAGATGATAACACTGACATATTTACTTCAAGTTAGAGCTGGACTCCTTGAGCAAGTTGTTTGCACATACTAACCCCCTTATTTTTCTGAGCCTGAGACGTGCCTTCCAACCTTATCATGACCTGGAAAGAGTTCTTTTTAAAATTACCAGTGACCTCCCAAATCAAAGGTCTGTTCTTACATCTGATGTTTAAAATCTCTCTGTTGCACCTAACATCTCTAACATCTTTCTAAAGCCCTCTTTCTGATTTCTACAACACTATGATTCTTCACTTCTCTTGAGAACTCTGATCATCTTTCTTATATTGCCTTCTGCTGAGCCTCATCATTGTTCAGGCTTTTGAATACAATTTCCATTAGTGAAAATCAAATTCTGCCTTTCAATGCAAAAGGGAATTTATACAAATATGAAACCTGATAATAGTTTGTGAAATAAAGATTTGAAAGATCTAGTGAATGTTGACTTTATTAGAAGCCCACAGTGGGTGATAGTTATTGGGGAAACTATTAGGAAACAATCAACTGAAGATAAAAGAAAATATTACAAACAACTAAGTATATGCCAACAATTAGAAAATCTGGACAAAATAGATAAATTTCTAGAAACATTCAATCTTCCAAAACTGAATCCAGAAGAATCAGACAATCTGAATAAAGAAATTACAACTAATGAAATTGAAGCAGTAATCCTATATAATAATATAATAAAAGCTTAACATGCTAAGTGTCTGGTCAGCCATTCAACCAATCAAAGCGTAATATGCTAATGATATGCTAAGGCTGCTCAACCATTCATTATGACGTGCACTGACCACCAGGGGAGAGATGCTCCAACCAGTAGGTGAGCTTGCTGCTGCAGTCTGGCTGATCAGGACTGAGTGAGACGGGTCCAACACATCCTGGAGCCTCCCACGGTCCCTCCCTGGCTGGTCAACCTCCCAAGTCCCTCCCTCGACCTGGCCTGTGCCCTCTTGCAATCCAGGACTCCTCAGGGATGTCGGAGAGCTGGTTTCGGCTGGTTCAGGCCAAGGGACCCCATTGGTGTACAAATTCGTGCACTGGGCCTCTAGTAACATAATAAATATCCATGTACCCACATCTCAGCTGTGTTGAATCATAATGTTATGCTACAATTGTTTCAGTTTTTTTTCTACTTAGGAAATAAAACATTAAAAGTACAATCAAATGCTAATAACTTTTAGAGTCTTTTGTCCTCTCCTTCACTCTGAGAAATCCCATCACTCCACATCGCCCTGGGCTATAGCATGGCTGTATGTAGCAGGCTTTACATAAGCCAGTCTCTCCAGGTCAGTTTATCTGGATGGTTCTGTGATTTCACATTACTTTTTTATATAGCATACCACTTTTGGTCTAATAATCAATGTCCTAAATCTATTCAGTTCAGTATCATCTAATTGTTTCTTAATGTCAAATCTCACCTCTTCTAAAAATCTAGCCTGCTTTTTAAAAAATACCGTATTGACTAAGAGCATGAACTGCAGAGTCAAAAAGATTATATTTGAATCCAGTTTTGTCTTCACTTATTGGATATCTGGCCTTGGGCAAGTTGCCTAATCTCTGAGTCTTAGTTCATTCATGTGTAATGTAGAGATAATCCTGCCAATCTTCAGGGATTTTATGGAGAGTAAATGAAATAACAAATGCAGTGTTTGAGCACAGAGCCTGACATACAGCAAGCACTGGAAGAATAGCAGTGATTATTAGTGCTGATGGTTATATCTTATTTGGACTATCTTCTCACTCATAGTTTGCTACATTCCAGCTATTCCTTTCGTCTCTGTCTGCCTGTCTACCAGGTGCTTTAAACTTAGCCTCCAAGAAACCTGCTGCATATCAATGGACCTTTTCCATCTTCCTCACCCAGGGTTTGCCCTCTGACTTCCACTGGCTGCCAGGCTCATGCTGATTCTGCCTCCCACTGACTACCTGCCTTTCCACCCTCCTAGACGGTATAGCCTCGCTGACACCAGGCACTCAGAACCTTCACACTCTGGACTGGCTTCCCAGCATAATACGCCTGGAGGACAGGATATTTACACTCAGTTTCTCAGTTTGCCATTCTCAGAAAATGCAACAATACTCTTCATACAAACTATGCTGGTAAAGTCAGCCAAATGACAGCGATTTGTTTAGTCCAGCACTGACACTGATACTATATACAACAAAACCAATCCTAGCCATGCTGATTGACCCACCACGAGCGAAATCACCATCTTAGTTAGTTCCTTTTTCGGAATGAGTGAAAGGCACATACAGAACCCTGAGTTCCACTGCTGAGTAGTCTTGTATTTTTCATAATTGACTTCCAAATCCAACTGGGATTACTTTCTATATTCCTTGCATAAGAGAAACATATATATTCTAATGCATGCTTATCTTAATACAAGGAGGTGAAAGGACTATGACAGTCAAGACACTTCATCTTGGGGCCAACCTTTAACCCCATACTCTCTGCTTTGTGGCCACAAATTGATGAATCTGACACTGATTACACTAACGTGC
>NW_006285042.1:4421388-4443080 GCF_000327345.1 Myotis davidii | reverse complement strand
TTTATTGATTAAGGTATTATATATGTCTCCTTTTCTCTCTATTACCGCTCCCCTCCCCCTTAGCACATGTCCTCACCCCCCTTGTGTCTGTGTCCATTGGTTAGGCTTATATGCATGCATACAGGTACTTTGGTTGATCTCTACCCCCTCTCCCACCTTCCCCTGCCTTCCCTCTGAGGTTTGACAGTCTGTTCAATGCTTCTCTGCCTCTGGAGCTATTTTTGTTCATCAGTTTATGTTGTTCATTATATTGCAAAATAACATTAAAATAATAACAACAAGCTTCATGTACTGGCTATAGGAAATGGCATTTTAGCCAGACTACGCTGAGCATCTCATTTATTTAGAAGGCAAACCCCCCAATAGGAATGAATGGAAGGGATGATAGACATACACTGAGCTGACATCTACAGAACAGAAAATCGTCTCCTGCCACCGTCTGTGGTAGATCTTACCTGAATCCAACAATTGGACATTCTTTACAGATGTTGCATTTGGCCTGATGTTTTGCAGTTTCAGCTGCTGCCACTCGATGTAAAACTGGCAGCCAAACCATGGACTGTGGTTCTAGACGCATCCAATCTATAAACTCTTTCACACTTATCTCTGGCTTGTTGTTATTCTGGTGAAGAAGCAAATAAATTAAATGTGAAGAAAATTTATTTATTTAAATTGCAGCAAGTGTTGCTGCCTCATAATCTTCTGAAAAATCTGTGCACAATTAAACATTATGTATTTTTTTCCACGTCAGTTAAACCATAAAATATTTAAGGTTCTTCATAAAATATTTAAGGACAGAAAATTCTAGAACTTAAAAAGATAAAAAGCAGCCCTAGTCAGTTTGGCTCAGTGGATAGAGCATCCACCCATGGACTGAAGGATCCTGGGTTTGATTCCAGTCAAGGGCACGTACCTTGGTTGCAGGTTTGATTCCTGGCTCTGGTTGGGATGCATGAGGGGAGGCAACCAATTGATGTTTCTCTTTCACATTGATGTTTCTCTCTCTGTGTTTCTCCCTCTCCCTTCCACTCTCTCTAAAAGCCAATGGAAAAATAACCTTGGGTGAAGATTAATAACAGCAGCAAGAGGGAGAGAGAGAGAGAGAGAGAGAGAAAGACAGAGAGAGAGAGAGAGAGTATTGTCATATAGGAAGAAGAAAAAAACCCCAGTACTTTCATATACTCAGATTAAAAAACAAAAAACAAAAAAACCCCTGCACTATTCTAGGTATTCTTTTCATATATGCTTTAATCCCATAAAATTCACTTATCTAAGACAGTAAAAATGTGTGAAAGCAAAAACTCACTGATTACTTTCCAAAGGTGAAGGCCATTATAAATGGTACATAAAAATGGTTATTTTTGTGTCCTGCTCCAGTCCTGTTAAACATCACACTGGGAGCACAGTACTACGAATGTTCTTGGCAAGATTTCAAAATTTATAACAAAATGTATGAAACATCTTAGTCCCCTTGCAAATCTTAACACTCTTAACATCTTAATTTATTTTCATATGTGCGAAATTAAATTTGTACCAACATCTTTCTTCTGTTGTTGTCTAAGTCATTCTATGAACCAGGACATAGGAAATTACATTTAGAATTTTCAATTGGTATTTTTTTGTTCTCTCTAAAACAAGAAAAATGGCTATTATAAAACGTAATAACCCATAACATCAATTCACCTTAAAAAGATGGTGTGAGCATTTTTTTCTCTTCAATGATAAATCGCTGAGTATGCTTTGAGAAAATATCTGTAGGCTGTACTTTAAGCAAATATATGGTATCACTAGTAACAGTTCTAAAATGCTTTATATATGGTAAGCATTAAAAAGAAACTAACATGCATTTTCCAGTTTAACATCAACAACTTAGACCAGTATAAAACTTTGTGTATCATCCTCCTTTTGCACATAAGTTCTCAAAGAAAAGACCTTATTTTAATAACATTTTTATTTTATATATGTTTTAAAATCTTGCCTCCAAGGAACTCAGGGCTGAAATACTTATTAAGTAGCTGTAATATTCAAGACACTGTGCACAGGGATACAATAATAAAAAGGTAAAAATTTTCCTTATTCATGAAGCTTATTTTTATGAAGGAACAAAACTGAATAGACAAATGTACAATTTAATATGTAATTATAATTGTAATGAGCACCCTAAGAAGACAGAGGTGATACAGGTGAATACAGTAAGACACATAAATCTCTTCTAAAGAGGTCAGGGAAGGGTTTTCAGAGGGTTTTAGATTTAAGGAAAGATCTAAAGAATAAATAAAGATTGGTGATGAGAAAAGAGTTTGTGGGCAGAAGATATGGAGAAACATTCTGAATAGAGTGCACATGACCAAATGCACTAAGGCAAGAGTATAGGGACTGAAGTAGTGTGGGTAGAAAGCAGGGAGCAAGGGGACAAGTGACACAAGATGAGGCCAGGGCAAAGGCAGGGCCCCATCACAGCAATCTGACAGCACGTGTTAGAGAGTTTGGATTTTATACATTGAGAAGCAGCTATTCTTGAGATGGTAGCTATTCCTTGAATCAAATATGCCTTAAGAAACAAAATACAACTTACTAAGATGGCACGCAACGTCCTCCACCATTTGGCTCCAGCCCAAGTTCCCTGTCCCATTTCTTGGAACATTCTCAAAACCCTTCCTCAGTACACCCTGTACACCAGCAATCCCATGTGTTTACCTGTTGGAAGCAGCTGCGGACACTGGGTTCAATATTGCTGCCTCCAAAAGCCGCTACTTCTCCCAGCTGCCGGGGGATCTGGATGGCATCGTGAAGTAAAAGGCCCAGCTGCCGCTGGTCACACATTTCTGTCGGTCCTGCCACTTCCTTAAAGAGATCTGCAAGGAGGAGAAGCAAGAGGTCAACTTCCAACTGCCCGAAGTGTTCTCTTATGTCTTTGGTGATGGGGATTGAACAATGAAGATTAAAAAAAAAAATCATGGGGACATGAATCAATTAGTCGTCTCCTGAATTCTGACAACCTTGATATTCTGTGTGTCTGTAATCGGGGCCTGGTTAACCACATGCTTCTGAAAACAACCTCCTCTTGTATGTCAACACATATAAATAGACCAGTAACTACAAACTTCCTTTACAAATGGTACAATAAATACGTGTGGGTTTCATTCAGTGGTTTCAGTAAGGATTTCCCCTCCTATTGAGAAAGACAGTGAGCCAAGACGAAGCTTCTCAGGACTTGTCAAAGGAATAAATGTGCCGTAAGAGCAAATTTTTACATTTTAACAATTTGTTTACTAACGTTTTGTGTTCACTCCTAAATTTAATATTCTATTATAGACATATGTATATATTTACTTCTTTTAAAGATTACTATAATCAAATCTATTTTATATAAAAAAACTTTAAGAAGTGCAAGGAAGCATCTTTTATTTTTAAATGTGTAGTTGTTTTTGGGGGTTTTTTTTTAGGCCCAATCAGTCTCATTCCTTACTAGCTATAAAAATTATTTTTGTTTTACTTCATGTACTAAAATACATTTATTCAAATTTTAAAGACATAGTAACAAAACTCATTCTTGCTTTCATAGTTCTTTAGGCTTTTAAATTCATTAAGAAAACCCTAATTTATTTCATAGCTTTCCTGATTCAATAAAATTAAAACTCTTCTCTCCTTTCCAGTGTTTGCTTATCTTCTACTCACCACTTGAAACATTTTGAAGATTTAAAATTATTAGCTTGTTCCAAGAAATAAAGCTAATATGCTTAAATAAGTTACTTTAGGAGTGGGGAGAAATTTCACGTAAAAACCACCCACTTTGTTATAGAAAGTAATACTTTTTGAAAAGAAATTTCCAAGTTCTGAAAATTCATAATCACGAAAACTCTAAATGTTTTTCATGTGAAGTTTCCAAGAACAGAAGAAAGGGGAGGAAATATTTATTGGATCCCACAAACCATAAAAAACCACACTGATAAATGAATATCAGATCAAAATGTATATTCCCTTTATTTTAAAGGAGAATAATGCCAGATCTAACACTGTCAACAGTGCACTTTCAAACAACTAAACCGGGCTCAGTGATATTTACATAGTAATTATCATGACATATGACTTTAATTATAAGTATACATAGGGAAAGCAAATTTAATTAAGATAAATATAATTTTTATTATCATTTGTTCACTTAAATTTTATTAGAGTTCTACTTGTTTCTCTTCATTTGTCAAAAATAAGATGATCATGGCCAGGAAATATTTGTCCAGGATTCTTACTATGAAGATCATTTTAAACTTGTTCCTGGGAAGAGGCCTTTTAGTTAAATAGAGTTGATGCACATGCATAATAGTCTGTACAGAGGAGTACACGTGTTCAACAAGATCAATCATGTCCAACTTTCCTCTTTTGAGACTTGTAGCTATATTGCTATGCCACCATTAAGGTAAAACTACACACAAAACATAAAAGGTTAATATTAGCATTAGAAATGTTGACATATTTCTAAATTTTCATAAATGTTCACATTTTTGATGTCATAGTCAGAAATAAAAAGGAGTGTAAGAATGTGGGAATGGGTCAGAGAAAAGTCACAATCTAAAACCCAAGATCCAATAAATTAGCACAGAAGAGATGTAAAGGCCGCTGAAAAGGATCTTTGTAAACGTGTTTTTGATGAGGCAAATGGGCCACCAGCTATAAGCAGGAAGGCCAGGGTGTTGTTTGAATCTAATGAAGGGATACTATACTCTCAGGAAGGCCTGAAGAGAGAGGGAGGTGCCACCAGGGTAAAAACACCTGCCCCGTCACTCAGCTACTAAGTGGCAGAGCTGAGTTTGAAGGCAGGTCTCTCTGGCCTGTGGGCCTGTTATTTTCCAAACGCCAAGATGCCCTTCATTTAATTATTTGTCTAACTATGTCTATAACAGTTTTAGTCTGTCTTGATAAATATATTTATTTTTAAGTATTGGAAATATACAGAAATAGAAAACGCTTGGGTTTTAGAGTCAGAAGACTCTGTGATCTAATTCTAGCCCCGCAATTATTGTCACTGCAGCCTTTGACTAGATTTGTAACCTATCTCAGCATTAATTTTTTCATCTGAAAAATGGAAATCACAATGCCTACATCATTATGGGATGATTATTCTCAGAATTAAATGAGATACAACTTGTAGCTGGTGCTCACTCCACCAAGGCACCTCACCTCTTGATCCTATTATCAGTGTTTCATTACACACAAGTCCACTATGTATTAACACCCTCAGTGTAGCCTGGACAGGTAGAGTAAGGGTTAAAAAATGGAAACTTATTACTAGCCAATCATATAAAGTTATTTCTCCTATAAAATGATCATTCCCATTACTAAAAACACTATTAGTATAAAAATGGTCTTACGTACATCTGTATTTTTCTTCTAAGAGACCTTTAGAGAGGGACATCAGTCCAATCTTCAGACTCTGCACTCTAATTTTTCCAGTCCGACCCCTGAAATTATAATAATCTCAATGTCTTACATGAATTTAAAACAGTATGTAAAATATTTCTGAATATCTATTTTCTTGAGGGTAAACCATTAAAAAATAATTGCATCTTAAAGCTCTGACTTTTCTATTCATGTTTAATAATTAATGTTAAACCTATACCATAATTTCATTACATATTTTAACAGTATGTTTGGCCTGGTCTTGAAAAATATATAGCCTGAAGTCACATTACACAAAATATATAAACTAGGAAGAACAAATTAAGGCAAAATTAAAACTTTAATTATAAAGCTGAAAATATGTAATTTTTATAAATACTATGAGTTAAAATCTATTTATTAATAACTATAAAAGATTCAAAATAGATACATATAATATGCATGTGAGTTAATTCAGCAAGACATATCTAAGATCAAAAGTAAAAAAAATGACTGAAAAATCAGCTATATACTGAGAGCTTCTCACTGCTGAATACTCAAATACTGTATGTATTGCCTTTATTGATTTGGGTCTCTGTCCATGCAGTTTTTGTGTTACTATTGCAATTACACTAGCTATTGGTCTTAAACAGATAAGTGTGGAATCTCTATTTGGGGAAGTATTAAACTATAATTAAATTTAAAAGGTATTAATTAATCAACATGAGAAAATAGCTTTACACTATACCAATGAGAGACCATTTCAATTTTACTTATAAGTGGACTAAAAGAAAAAAACATTATTTTATTTTAAAGCAGAAAGTTGTCTTATTCCATCATTTATCAAAGAATTACTGAGCTGTCTACCAAATGTTAGTTGCTATACTAGATCCTGGGGATGGGGAAAGTAAATGCAGAAACTATAAAAATTAGCAATATGATGCTCCTTGCTATGGAATAGAACATAGTCAAGAAAAAAGTCTTTATTGCTATCTTTACATTTCATATTCAGAATAAGTTTTCAGTTAAATTGTTGTTAATTTTCTTAAAATATGTTTTCAATTTACAAACAAAGCATATTTAAAACCTATAAATAAATTTTTACATAATTATATGAATACATAACATTTAGTAATTCATGCTATTCAAAAACAAGCAAATATTTGTATTATGGAACTTTAATTTTAGGTAGTCTTATTGTCAAACTGCATTTAAGTCTTGATCTTATTGATATTTTTACTATTAATATTAATTGATATCTTCCATTCACAAATTATAAATACTCTGGTAAATTTTTGTATACATATCATGACATACAATAAAATGAAAATTTAAAAAATGCTTAGGTATTGCTATAATGTACTTTCAAAACCATCCCTCAATAGCCTAGAGTCTATATCTATATTAAATCATACCCAACAGCTAAAACCGGTTTGGCTCAGTGGATAGAGCGTTGGCCTGCGGACTAAAAGGTCCCAGGTTCGATTCCGGTCAAGGACATGTACCTAGGTTGTGGTCACATCCCCAGTGGGAGATGTGCAGGAGGCAGCTGATTGATGTTTCTCTCATCATCGATGTTTCTAACTCTCTATCTCTCTCCCTTCCTCTCTGTAAAAAATCAATAAAATATATTTTAAAAAAATTAAATCATACCCAACAAACTTCTTGAACCTTTACTATATATGTGTACAACATTCAGAATTTCCTTGTGAAACAAGTAATAGGTTTAAAAATAAATGTAACTATTATAAGCAGAATTTCTAGGTTTATATATATATTCCAGTCTCTTACAATTATAGAAATATCTTAAACTGCTATGCTAGAAATTTTGCTTCTACTTAATATTTTTTAGGCGTTTCCTAATTATCATATGAAAACAGACAATGTCTCTTTTCTTTCCTCCAGAAATCAGGAAATTTCATTCTTTGGACATAATCAGACAGTAGATTTGCAGAAGATAACAAAGGGCTGTGTGGATAGACTAGTACATGAATATGCCTAAGGACAAAGCAATCCCTTATGGGGAAAAAAAGATCAAAATGATGGGCATTACAGGATGACCTCCAGTCTGTGGTGTCAACAGAAGAAAAGAAAATCATCAGGAAGGATACTGAAAATGTCAGTCATTCCATTCATCACACCACCAACAGTTATGAAGGCCTACGATGATCCTAGCATTGTTCCACATACCATAGGGACCACTACAAAAGTACAAGACACAATTCCTACCCATGGTATGTTCACACACTAACTGTGGGAGTGAGACAAGGAAACAACTAGACAATCATAAGAAAATACAAAACCAACCTTTATGTATGGAAATAATCAAGTATAAGTTCATTGTGGCTGACTAATTAATGATTGATGATTTGTCTAAATAGTCCTTAGCATAACAACATTTGATTAAAAAAACATAAGTTGGACACTGGAGTATGACATGGCTCACCTATCCCAACTAGGAGGAAGTATCCTAAGAAAAGCTTAGGAAGAGAATAAATAGAGGGGGGCCTGTGAGTGCCAGTGACAAGACTCATTCAGGTGGTAAGGACTTGCATCAAGGCTAAATTGTTGATAAAGTTGTCCAGGTGATATGGGGCCAGCTAACGCAGGGCTTTGATGTTAAAAAAAAAAAAGTATCTGGATTTGTGAGGCAATAGGGAGCTAGGAAAATTTATAATTGGGTGACATAACCCAACACTTAAGTATTTGGTTTCCTGAAAGTTTCATAATTAACTCCTGACGTTAGTTTAACTGGGAAGATATGCACCCTACAATTTATATCTATCTTGGAAAAGTGGAAAAAAATAACCTCACACTGCAGCAAGTGAGATTAATATTTTCTGCAGAGACAAACGCATTTGCACCAAGTCTTCTATTACTTTAAATAATAATTAAAACAATTTCGATTTCCATTAAATGTAGAAGGAAGATTTTTAAATTAAGACTTTTTACCCTGGGAAGATAAAGACTGAGTGAGGCTATGAACTCTTATAAATGGAATCAATTTCATTTCTATTATTTATGAAGACCTTTCTACATATTAGTTTGTTTGGCCTTCATTGTTACTTATGTGTGGTTGATCCAAACAGATGTTTTATTGCAATTTTTCAGATGAGAAATTAAGATGTCAAAAGGCAAGTCGTTACCAAATCACACAGCAACCAGAATAAAATATTTGCATTCTTATTATCCATAACAGAAGAAAACAGATTTTTAAAACAAAATTTAGAATATTAGGAGAAGGGAGAAACATATTAAGACTTCAAAGAAACAGTAAACGTAGAATAATTTCTAAAGTACTATTTTTTCTTAGATATGGCAATATGGTAAGAATAATTAAGCAATATTAAAAAATGAATATTAGTGCTATACCTACCATTAATATGCAATAGGTGGCCAAGGATAAATTGTCTTGTCTCACTGGGTCAGTTTCTTAATCAGTAAAAGAAAGAGGGCAAAATGGTAGGTCCTCATAGTCCTACTTCTAGAATTCTATGATCTGTGTCTGATTATCTGCTGTCTATATTTCAAGAGCGGGCTGAGTATACTTCAAGAGCCGCAAATGCTAGTTCTGTCTGCATCATACTACACACAGTAAGGCAGTCAACGCATATGGTTAATGAATGAATGTCAGACAGCTGGATGAATGAAAGGGTTAGATCATGGCACCATTTCCAAGGTTAAGAGACTTCTTAGGATCCATTATTTTCTGGTGCATTGGAAGGAGTAGATAGAGAGTTTCTATCAGATTCTCAAAGGGAACTAATGGTTTGAAAAGAGTTAAACACTCTTGTTTAGATACATGAATAAGTCATAGTTATTAGAGAGATTTGGGCAATCAACTCTGGCCATCTGACACTATTGTCATATAAGAGACCATGTTTTTTTCCCCAAGGTTAATTCATGATATTTCTCCAAGATAGAAAAACTAAACAGACTACACATCATTCTGACCCACTGTGGTCTTTGCTATATTTCTTTGACATGACAAGGAGATATATCTTAAAAGCTTTTTTCCCCCTTTTAATGGAAAATTTCAAGATACTGTCTTTCTAAATAAGAAACAGTATCTTAGTAGAGCAGTTCTCATGTGTTCACATTTGATGGTGGGAAACAGAAATATACAAACAGATAACTTCCTAGAATATGACATTTCACACACTGCTTCCTTCCCAACTAAGTGACAGTATTCCCTTTGGGCTGTTCAGTGTAAACAGCATGTATCTGTGTCATAGGCTGAATTATATCTCCCTAAAATCCATACGTTGAAGTCCTAATTCCCAGTACCTCAGAATGTAACTGTATTAGGGGATAGGATCTCTAAAGAGGTAATTACGTTAGAATGAGGCTATTAGGTTGGACCATAATGTAATTTTGTGTCCTTATAAGAACAGGAGGTTAGGACACAGACACACACAGAAGAAAGACCATGTGAAGACGCAGGGAGAAGACATCCACCTATAAGACAAGGAGAGAGGCCGCAGAAGAAACCAACCCTGCTGACATGTTGTTCTTATACTCTAGTCTCCAGAACTGTGGGAAAATAAATTTCCGTTGTTTAATCTACGCTGTGGTACTTTGTTATGGCAGCCGGAGCAAACTAATACAGTGTGTTAGAGCCACAGTCATTGTCGAGGGTGTTAATTCTTTAAATATGGCTCAAGATGTGCACCTCTGCCATACTCCACAGGGCTTAATGAAGTTCCTAAATATGTTATGAATTTAGCCTTCTTCCTGGGATGTAAAATTAACTTATAGGCTTTGTAGTTAAAACACCTAATTGGCCAGCTATTTTGGTGAATTTACTATAGAAAATGTCTCTTTTGGAGGTTTAAAAAATTGGAAATCAACTTAATAGATCATAATTGCTAACAGTTTTATTTTACCATAGCAGGATAGAGTTGCATTAAAATAAAATGTATTAAAATATATCAGACAAGGATATAATAAATCCTAAATTCATTATGGTAATTGAGATTCATGCTATTGCTTCTCAAGGAATTTCTTAAGAACACTCAAGCACACAAAGGCTATTGGGTTATTTAAAAAACTTTATGATATTTGTGAATATTGAAAAAGAAAAGATTTTTCTACTCCAAAGTATAAGCAAAGTTTAATTAAATCATCTCTAGAGCTACTTTCATCATCACTTATTTATACAGAATCAGCTGTTAAGTGTGTATACTTATGAACTATCATCCATCTTCTTTTTCTCTAAACCTAATGAAAGGCTGATAAACACAAATCTTCATACAGCTAATTAATGGAAAGAGAACTTTCAGGGTGTGAGAGAAAAACAAGAGTCCTCATTTTCTTATTTCATCTTCGCATATTTTAACCCCCTACCAGAAGAATGAATAATTCCTCCTAATAGTTCAGAAATGTCAGCACACAGCAGGCCTTTCTAGAATTATTTTACAAATGCACTGTCACATTCAAAAACTCAAGTTAATTGAGTTATTCTGGGAGTTGAGAGTGCTCTTTATGTAACAATGAGTACCTAATGAAATTACAGATATTAGTGCCCTGCAGCATAACTTACTTAAAAGACCATATACATACATAACCACCTTTGCAATAAGTGAAGCTAATACCAAAAGAGATGTAAAATGATTTTAATTGCCATTTGATTGCTCTTAAGTTGTCACACAAAAATCACAGATTATTATGAGGGAGTAAATTATTTTAATTCATAAAAATAACTACAAAATATTGTCTTTAAAAGATACTATAAGAAATTCCAGAAGGAGAAGGAAACTGAACTTACTTAAATTAGGTTTCCTCTAGCATGATGACAAAACAAAAAACAGAAGACCCTACAAATCTGACAGCTTTTGTAATTAAAGCAAAATCTTAAAATAATGGATGGACATTCCTTTTTGTTTTATTGTTGGTTTATGGCTCAAGTTTTGGAAAGTCATTCATTTGCAACAATTAACATAAATATTTCCACTGGATAAAGTACTTTGAAAGCACTTTTAAGATTTTCACTTTAAAAATGTATTTTGTATTATTAACGTATGTCATTCAAGAATTGTACTTTAATGGGAAAAAATAAAAACTTACGTGTCATATACATTGAGCAACCAGTTGAGACACATATCCACACAGAGCGGAACATTGACCAGATCTTTATGCAGCTGTTCAAGGCCGTCGTAAGTTGTTGTCAGGCAGTTGATGACATCGGGAACACAAAGGAGCTGGTCATTTTGGTTCAGCTTGTGCTGTTTGAAAACTTCATTTGTTGTATTCAACTCTAAGAGATCCACTAATCGGGTGAGAGAAAGGAGTATGTACAGTCATTACATTATATAACAACACTGGAACAAAAACATTTCTAGTCTTAAGTATTTGTCTTGTTATTTAAGAATCTATCCGTTTTAGCTATTTTCAGTTTTTAAAGTAATAAGTAGCATTTCCATCCTTACATTTTTAACTACTTCTTTTATCTCCATTTGCATTATTTTGAATCTGAGCTGTCACTTTTAAATATGATCCCATTTTTCACTCTTTACAATATCAATTCTTCCTGCTTTCTTTTTCTGGCTATTTTCCCTCCAACCTCTTTCTACTCTTAAATATAGAAAGGCTTAAATCTCGAAATCTACTCCAAATTGTAGGAAGCCCACAAGTTACATTGCTTTCCTTCTCTTAATTTCAGAGAACAGCCTACTTACTACCCTCCCATTTCATCCTTTATGCCACTGTCAAACTAAGTTTTAAACAATTTCTCAACATGTACATAATAAGGTACAAAGTTGACTAAGAAGGGTCAGTTAAAAAAAAAGAAAAGACAAACAAGCTTTGCACTATGCATAACAGCATGAACATTCCTCACAATATTAAGAATAGAACTGGACCCTAATCCAAAAGATATATGTACCCCTGTGTTTATTACAGAATTATTCACTTAGGTCAAGATATTGAAACAACCTCTGTGACAACCAACAGAAGAATGAATAAAGAAGATCTGGTTTATATACACATATAAAATGAAATACTACTCAACCGTAAAAAAGATCAAATATTGCCATTTTGACAAAAATGAATCATGAGATTATTATGCTAAGTGAAGTAAGTTAAAAGGAAAAAGATGAGTGAAAACCATATGATTTCACTCATACACAAAATATACAACAAAAAAGAAACAGATGAACAAACAAAACAAAAACAAAGGCATAGATGCAGACAACAGATTGGTGGTCACAAGAGGGAAAGGGGAGTGGGGTAGGGTAATAGGGGTAAAGGATGTCAAATATATGTTGATAGATGGTAAATAGACTTTGGTGGTTAACATACTATAGTGTATACAGATATCAAATTATAATGCTGTATACCTGAAACTTATATAATGTTATATGCATGCCACCTCAATAAAAAATTAAACAAACATGTGCTGTAGAAAACTAATAGTCTTCCACTGCCTTCTGAATGAAGCCTAATCTATAGGGTCCTCACAACCTGGTCCTAACTTTGTTTGCTTCCCATGAGGCTTTGACATACAGGCAACTTGTAGCCAGTAAGGATTAGTGGAGGTTCACAGTAAAGGCTCCCATCCTTACTCTTCATGTATAAAACATCTTTAGTGGGCATGACAGTTGCTAGAGCACAGACAGTGGCAAAGAGGATAAGGCGGAGCCCCTGCTCTCAGTCTGAGAAGGAGGACAAGCAGACTGATAACTTGACTAAAAGGAGGAGTGAAAGTAGCCCAAGAGAAGAATACATCAATTTCTATGAGAGCTACTCCTGCTCAGGGAGTGGAAGGACAACTGGAAAAGGCCCCTTGGGAAAGTGGGTATGAAATGGGCCTTAAAAAATAGAGAAGATAGCTCTGGCTGAGTGGTTCAGTTGGTTGGAGCATTGTCCATACACCAAAAGGTTGTGGATTTGATTCCAGGTCAAGGAACATACCAAGGTTGCATTTAGAACCCCAATCGGGTGAGTTTAGGAGGCAAGTGATGGATGTTTCTCTCTCACATGGATGTTTCTCTCTCTCTCCTCTCTCTCTCTCCCCTCCCTTTCTCCTTCTTTTCCCCTCTCTCTAAGATGGATTAATATATCCTTGAGTGAGGATTAAAAAAAGAAAAGAGTAGATAGAAGAGATCCATGTAAAACAAGGAAAGAAATCCAGGAGGATAGAACTGCTTGAGGAAAGACAAGAATTCACAGAATTCCAAGGGGCTCTCCAGAATGACCAACAGCAGTGTGGATGAATGGTGTGGGGCTTACGTATGAGTGGTATGTGGTTACCATCAGGCAGACACACGGAGTTCTAGGGACCTGGCACACATTGCCCAAGGGGAGGCCCTCAAAAGACAGGATTTTAGACAAAAAAGAAAAAATCTTAAATAATCTTTATTTTATTTTTTTACAGATGTCCCCTTCTAGCCCAAACCTGCCCTCTGGCTCAAACCTTCACCATACTATTGTCTGTGTCCATGGGTTAAGCATATATGCATACAAGTCCTTTGGTTAATCTGCTCACCCCCATCCACCCACCTGTCTTCCCTCTGAGATTCATCAGTCTGTTCTAATCTTTCTTTTAAATCAATGTTGAGTCATTCATTAACTAACTGAAAATAGGGAAACATAGATTATCAAACCACAATGTAATTTATATATTTATTAAGTGTGGAGATGATTCTTCTAATTCTAAACAAATGGGTTTAGAAAATTACAGAATTTAAGGTCTGCTCATGGAACTTACTGCTTTACAAATATCTCCATATTTTTAACTTTTAAGATGAAAAGAAATAAGCTCAGGGGAACTTTTAAAAATAAAATAACCAACTAATTCATCTTTGCCAGATGCAAAAATGTCCCCTCAAAACATATAATGATATTTTGAACAGTTAATGAAATGAACAGCTTCCTTTATATTTAACCTATTTTTTTTCACATCACATGGGTAATGGGCCAATGTAACAAGTTTTGAGGGAGGCACAGCTCACACTAATTTTGAATTTTTAAAGACATGAATAAAATGTGTTTACTCTAGCTCAGCCATGGGCAAACTACGGCCTGCGGGCCGAATCCGGCCCGTTTGAAATGAATAAAACTATTGAAAAAAGAGACCGTACCCTTTTATGTAATGATGTTTACTTTGAATTTATATTAGTTCACACAAACACTCCACCCATGCTTTTGTTCCAGCGCGCCCCCACCCCCCACCCCCCGGACCAGTTTAAGAACCCATTGTGGCTCTCGAGTCAAAAAGTTTGCCCACCCCTGCTCTAGCTGCTTAAACACCACGGAATGATTTATTTTTTCAAGTTATCTACAATGGAGAAAAACTGCTTTAAAATTATACAGATTAAAATTATTTCTAAAACAACACAACAAGAATTAAAGTAAAATTATTTCTAAAAACAGCTCATTTTTTAAAAAGAGAAAAAAATATAAAATACAACTGAGGATAACAAGTTAATCCATTTCCTTTGAATGCCGAATATATTATTGGCAAAATTTCAGCATACATATATATAAAATAATTGTGTAAGGTCCCCATGAGTTAGAGATGGTGAAAAAAAAAAAAAGAAAAAAATCAACCAGCATGGCTCAGTGTTTGAGTGTCAACCTATGAGCCAGGAGGTCACATTTCAACTCCTGTTCAGGCACATGCGTAGGTTGCAGGCTCCGTCCCCAGTGGGAGGCCTGCAGGAGGTAGCTGATCAATGATTCTCTTATCATTGATGTTTCTCTCTCTCTCCCTTTCCCTTACTCTTTTAAATCAACAAAAATATATTAACACACACCCACACACACACACACACAAACTGAGAACCATCCAAAATTATCATTGTAGCATTTTCTTGGTTTTATACACTGTTTTCAATGATAAACTCCAGGAGGGCAGGAGCAAAAGTCAAGTTCACTTTTCATGGTGTGTGATAAAAGGAAGGGATTAGTAATGATAGTAGGAGCTACAGAACTACAATTACACATAGATACAAAGAAACATATTGAAATACTGCCAAAATGCTCAAAGTTTCTGAATTTCAGCACTAATGTGCCAGCAACACAGCACTGCTACTTTATCCCCACCCCACATGGCATAAAGTGACAATAGACCAAATTCCAAAAAGACCCTTCCCTGGATGAGGCTGTCCTTACATTTCATCCAGAGAAGTCTCCTTTGTAATACACGTGGTAAATATGACAGTAATTTGCCACATCCCACAGACTATGATGTCTTCAATTTTTAGTGATTTACTCTGACACCCTGTCTTAGTGCCTACACGAGGCACACATTTTCCTGACGTGTGTCACATTTAGGTACCTTTAAAAATTGACTACATTAAAATCACAGAAAATTATGATCTTTTCTTTTCAAAGGAAGAGAAATGACAGCTCAGTCATGTGGCAAATGAAACAAACAGCAGAATCATTTTCTACCCAGCTTTTTTCTTTAATCCTACGTATGAGGCACAGGCGATCAAATGAAAATGGGTCATCATTCTCCTCTGTAAAAACACTCATTGTAGACAGTACCTGACCTGGGGCTTCGGTGACTCCTCCTGTTCTCGAACTGTTTGGCCATTTTTGATTAGCACCTTCCCCATCTCCTCTTCCCCAGACACCAAAGACATACAGGTGATGCTCAAGGTCTCCTATCTATAAAGCCTCACTCAATTTCATCACTTCAATTATTTTTCTCTCTGGGTGACTCCAGATTGTTTTTTCTTGCCTGAACACCTGATTTGCAGTCCCACTGCTCTTTTCCCAACTAGAGCGATACTCTTCTCTTTCAGGAACCTTCACCTTAACATGTTCCAAATAAAGGTCTTGCCTTCTTGTTATGCTGAAATCCAGGAACAGTATGACTACCTTCCATTGACCATCAGTCTGCAAATCCTGAGCCATCCTAACACTCTCCTTCTTTTACCCTCTGCGATTTATCAGCCACCAGTTTCCCCCAGTCATCAGTCCTTTCTCCGCATCACAAATCCATACCCTCATCTCTCTGCCTACTACCAGCAGCCAGCTCAGCCTCCACCTGCACTATTTTCTTGTCCTCTGTCCCCTCTGTCCTTTGATCTGCCTTTGATACTGTCTGCATACAGCCACGACTGGCCCTCTCTGCTAAATTCCACAAAACAAAAAATGCTTCTATAGCACTCTGCTCCATGCACACACACACAAATCCAAACATTAAATACAACATTAGGAAAGCTTGAGGAACACCCCTCCCCCCCAAAAAAAGGACCTAAAAATATCAGAAAAGTTTTATTTATGTTTGCTGCTGTATCATATCACTTGTATCTATATGCCAAAATTAAACACATTTTACTATACAAAAGTGCAGCTATAAATCTTCTTATACCTACATTCTTGTGTACTCCTATAACTTTCCAACTCAAATCATTTACTCAGTATGTCCTAGCAGACTGCTCTGTGCTAGAAGCTGTATGTGGCCCCGAAGTGGAGAAGAAAAGAGATTCCTCCCTCACATGAAAGCTTAGTTCCTTTGGAGAGACAGGTGGTTAATAAACACAATACCATACATTATGGCAGGCGCCACATAAGAACTGAATCCATGAGCTGAAATATCAGGGGTGGTCTACCCCAAAAGCCTCACTAAATCTAGGAGACAGTTAAAGTAGGACCTGTAGGAAGAGATCACACCAGCCAGGGGAGGAGGATAAGTGCAAAGAGCCAAGACAAGAACTCTTCAGCTCGAGAAACGGAATCCAGAGCTGACCATTTCATCTGTCCATTAGAACTGAGAAGAGCCCATAGTGGAGCATAGAGGATGGGGTAGATGGAGATAAGCCAAGACAAAGGCCATTTCATTTGAGGGAAGCAGGAATCTGTTGTAAGTAGGAGAGTTGTGTGCATGTATAACGTGCTCTCTCCAAGTTTAAGTTCCTTGAGTGTGGGAACCAAGTCTCTTTATCTCCTGCACAGTCTTGGAGCCCAATAAATGAATGAACAATGACAGAGACGACAATGAGCCCTCTACATTAGGACATCATGGTGAGTGGAGATTTACATAAAATGAAAGGCAACCCCTGACCTAAAGCCGTTCTCAGTGAAGCCCAGGCAACCATCTTGACATTATCTGCCACACAGAGGCACACACAGGGCACTTATGTGAGACACAGCCGTTAGAGGCCATCGTACAGTGTTGGAAAAATGGGCGGCAGGTGGAATTAGCTGGTAAATGTTTCCAAAAGGAGTAAATTTTTAACAGCATTTGGAAGGCATCAAGGGTTACAGACCATTACTGAGGAGGGTCAGGGAATTGCAAGCAGACAGAAAGGATGGGAGAGGAAGGGGCAGATTAATCATGAACAGGTGAGTTTGACAATGGAGCAAAGGCCCCAGGCGAGAGAGCAGTGGGCACAGTCAGGGAGGTAGCAGCCAGGTGGCTCTCAGAACAGCACCTCAAATCCTAGTATTTACAAGCCAGCACTTTTCCAGGTGTTCCTAAATGCCACGGTTCTGTGTATAAGTGGGAGGCATCACTCTTCTGATCCTCTCAGGTTTGAAGAAATGAGGTGAAATGGGGAACATTTTTCTTTGGGAGGAAAATAAAAAACCCACCAGAAAGAAACACCAAATGCATGAATGTCTACCCACCCAGAAGGATTAGTGAAAATGGGGCCGTGTTCATAATGAACATGCACAAGGCAGTCTTGTGTCAGTGGGGACTCGGAGGCTGAGTCATTTGTCCTCATTTTATAGCTCATCAGGCCTGAAAGACCTCCCAGGTCTGTCAGCTGGAGGCTGGACATGCAGCTGAGCCTCTTCCAAAACTGCTGCCACCACGGACTCACTGAGCTCAGAACATCCTTGTTGCATGTTCCTAATTCACTTCCAGCTTTCTTCTGGCTCAGCATACAGACCCCTGGCCAGAGTGCTGGCTATTTTTTTTTTGATTGGTAATTTTGCAACCCTTGCTGCCATCACCACAGCCTGCCAGTTATGTGGGGCTCCCGGGATGATGTGATGTGCAGGACAGCCATCTCATCCTTTCCTCTACCGCCTAATTTAGGGATGTTTTTCAGCCCTTCGTCGACTTCTCACCCACACATAGCTTACACTTTTCTTACTTTAAAGGTTTGCATTGCTGTATTTTCTCTCAATAATTTTACAGTCTTTCCTCAACTCCTTTCATGTAATCAGCTTAAAATGCATTTTGAATTTCTCCTGTCTTTTAAGGAGCAGATTTTTAACCTTAACATATCATTTTTCTAAGCGTTATTTTCAAAGCTTCACTGAACTGCCTAGACATATAACAACTGTGAGCAAAAGGCAGCAAACAAGAATCCTTGGATTTATTTAAATTACCCTCTTAAAAGTATGGGCAAATGCCACTTTCCACATTAACTAGCTGATAAGACCTAAATGGTCTTTGAATACACTCAATCATTTAAACTATAACCACAAATTGAATCCGGACAGCTTAAATCTATACTCTATAAAAGCATTATAATGCATATTTCTACTTAAACTTCAGTTATTTGGGGGGAATAGCCCTTCAGTAAAATATTACCACAGAAAGGTAAAGTTCATATTGATAATACTAAATGTCTCAAGACATATTTAAATGAACACAGAGCCTTTTATGTAATTTTCTAAAGTGACAGTTCAAATTTGGATCAGAAATGCGATTTTTTTAGCGTTTATTGTATGATTGTAATGAATGAAACTGGTTCAGACCCTACACTTCCAAACAGATACGAAGTACTAAAAAGGCAATGATCTACTATATGTGCATTTTGATTTCTTGTTTTAATCCTTTCAAATTGGGTGGCAGCATCCTTTTTAGAAAAATATTTTTATGTTACTGCTGTATTTTGGTTAATTTTGTCCTCCCACTGGGAATAGCATATGTTCATTTGTTTTATGACTGCATGCATGCTGACGTGGCAAATAACAGAGCATTATAGAATCACAGCCAACTCCTTGAGTGACGCACACTGAAAATCAGATTAACTCTACAAACACATCCCCTTCTTCATTTATCTTTGTCTTAAAAAAAAAGGCAACTCAAAGAACAGAGTAATTAACTTCAGTAGGATGACTCACAGCACAGTGCTTTCTGTAGTCTTCGGATTTTGATAGCCGTGCGGTAGGCAGAGAAACGCACATTATTCAGGTCAGCTGTAATGGGAAAGGGAACACATTCAAAAACATGCTGATTGCTTAACTTATATCCAATGGCAAGAAGGTATCTGTTTACTTCAGATGTGTAAAAAGTCTTCTCCTAAAATCCACAGCATTTATTTAAGGAAAAAATTAAATGTTCATTGGCACCGTGGTGAGATATATTCCAAAGCAGTGCTCCACAGAAACTCCCAGGAAAGGAAAAGGAAGGAAATGAGGAAAAGGAAACACGCTTGGTCTGTGACCTTTCAATGGCTTCATAAATACATGGCATTGTGGGTAGAGAGCCTTTCTTCTGTACAGCTAGGCGGGACCCTCCTCCAGGGCCGTGTTCCACAAGGACAGTCAGTTTTCTGTCATCTCACTACTCAGAGAGCTAGTTATATTTCTACATTCCTCCATTCTGATCTATGTGCTGCTGCCGCCCTTTCATAGATCTTGTCCAAATGATCTTACAGTCACTATTCCAACCTTTGGAAAGAGCAAATATTGCAATTTCTTTCTCTGTCCCCTAAAGACAGAGTACCAGTATTTGAGACTAGTGGAGTTAGAAGGAAACTCAGAAATCATCAAAATTTGCCCTCTCCTTTGCTCACCAAACAAACCAGTGACTTTTCTCATTTGTTCAACTTTGAAGCATCCCTCACCCACACAACTGGAAGTTCACACATGAGCCTGATATTTAAAGACATTAAAGGTGTGCTCCCCACTTGTTGAAATGGGAGTGGCATGAGAGCCTTGGGGTGCTAGCCCTCCCTCTGCAGCAGCACCTTTGCTCATTAAAGAGAAAACTCTTTCAAAATGAGACACACACACACACACACACACACACACACACACACACACACAATAAAGTCATATCCTACTAGAAATCTATAAGAAAGAATTGTCATCTTATGAGTTTTCTTGCATTTTTTAATTGAAAATGAATTTAGCTCTTCAGCTGTACTTAGAAGAAATAAAATTCAGCTAGCTGATTTAATAAGATCTATTTAAAAAAGAGCGAGCTAAAGGCAGATTTAAAAGCAGTGGACTAGAGGTTGCTGTATTGTAACTGTTTTTGTTTTCACTCAAAATTGAAGATTAAGATGGCCCAGTATGAGGGAGGTAAAAACCTCCTATAATATTCCCCTTTTAAAGTCATGGTTTGGGGGCCATGCCATTTCAAACTTCACATTCTCTTAAGAAGAAAGGTCAGACCTGTTTGCTTCATTGACCTCAGAAATTCAACTGCTTTTGTATGTCACTGTCATGGTGCTTTAAACATAACATGCCATCTAAAAAAAGCTGGTGATCAGTTTTCATCCAAGAATATACCCTTTTCAGTTTAAGTTAATTCATTACTATTAAATAAAACAATACTCACCAAGGGATTGAAAGAGTTCGGTCATTTTAGGATGATCCCAACAGGTTGTCTGTGTTTGATGGCTGGGGAAAAAATGTAATAAATGAACATATAAATAATATATATCTCACAGAAAATACATACATAGAATTTTTATTCAAATTTTTAAAATATCCCCATGATAGATCACTCAGAAACCTGGTGCCCAATTATTACTTAATATTTGAAAAACAATAATACATTTTTATTTGAGCAATTTATATTGTGACAATGCAGCTGACATTTTTTGCTTTATCTAGTTCAAGAAGAATTGCAACTAAAATTAAAACTTAGCCCTGACCAGTTTGGCTCAGTAGATAGAGCATCGGCCTGCGGACTCGGGGAGGTCCCGGGTTCAATTCCGGTCAAGGGCATGTACCTTGGCTGCAGGCACATCCCTAGTAGGAGGTGTGCAGGAGGCAGCTGATCGATGCTTCTCTCTCATAGATGTTTCTAACTCTCTCTCTCTCCCTTCCTCTCTGTAAAAAATCAATAAAATATATTTTTTTAAAAATGGGCAAAGAACCTAAATACACACTTCTCCAAAGGGAACATACAGATGGCCAAGAGACATAGGAAAAAAGCTCAAAGTCACTGACCATCAGAGAGATGCTAATTAAAAGGACAATGAGGTATCAGATCACACAGGTAAGAATGGCTGCCACCAACAAATCAACAAATGACAAGTGGTGAGTATGTGGAGCAAAGGGAACCCTCCTACTCTGCTGGGGGGATGCAGGCTGGTGCAGCCATGATGGAACACAGTATGGAGTTTCCTCAAAAAATTAAACATGGAACTGTGATCCCAGTGATCCCACTT
>NW_006285042.1:4418986-4420425 GCF_000327345.1 Myotis davidii | reverse complement strand
CTTCTCTCTCATAGATGTTTGTAACTCTCTATCTCTCTCCCTTCCTCTCTTTAAAAAAATCAATAACATATATTTAAAAAAAATTAAAACTTAAACGTAAAGTGTGACTGGTGTGGATCCTGGGGCTTCAGGCTTGATAACACCAGGTCAATAGAGTCTCCAGGGTAATTCTACTCCTGCTAGACAGATGTAGATTCTCCTTCAGGACAAAGCCTCCAAAAGCAGCAGTGCTGTGCAGTCGCTATACTTTTGAAGTCCTAATCAAATTTCCTGAAGAACAGACAAATGAAGAGTTTCACTCTGAATAACATCACCTCACAATCTATGGAGCCTCCCTCTTCTTCAGCCCAAGTCTCTCCTCCCTCTGTGTATATTTTCTGTTTTCCTCTGTGGGGAGCCACTCAAAACCCTAGCCTTGGGGTAAGAATTATTTGAAGCTAAAGAGCTCTGAGGTTCAACAGAGATCTTCTCAGAGCTTCCTTTATCCGACTAAAAGCAGCCAATCTTGGGACATGAGGCTGCCATAAATCCCCTCCTGGACTGGAAGTTTGGTAGGCCTGAGGAAGGCAGATATACACTCGCACCTGCATAAACAAACATCATCACAAATTTTCTTATTACATGTTTGTTCTTCTTACAAAAAGAAAAGTCTTTCCTGAAGAAACTTACTGGTTTTTCTCATCGGAGCCTTTTCTCCCCACCCCTTTTCTCTTCTAAGTTAGGTGTATAAGATGCAAATTCTAATGGTGATTGTGACTCACCATTCAGCCTTCCTGCAGACCTGTACATTGGACGCATAAATTAAGATTGCATGCATAAATTAACACTTCCTTTTCTCTTGCTAATCTGTCTTTCCTCAGTTTAATTCCCAGGCCCTCAGAAACAGGACCTATGAAGGTAGAGTGCAAGTTGCTTTCTTTCCTGACACCTTCTTCCTAGGTATCTGGACCCCACTCCCCTGAGGTATGTGTCTCTCTTGCCATTTTGACTTCACGGACCCGTCCCTCAGTTACCCATTGTCAGACATGAGCAGAGCAAGGAAGGACGGGCCAGGTGCAGAAACTCACCAGGGCAGAAAGCCTGGGGGGTGGGGGGTGGGGGTGAGGGCAGGCGGCTAGCAAGGGGCAAAACTGGGAATACAAGGACCTTGCCCCAGGGTAACCTATCCTCCCCTAGCATATTGCTGGCCATGCGCTTTGGACCCCCTGACTTTTCATATGGCTAGCCATGTGGGTTAGTCCCCCTACTCCACCTCCGACCTTTTCCTCTCCAAAGATATCTAGGCCTCAGTTGTATTTCACTTCCAGGCCCAGAAAAGCAGCAAAACCAAGTGATGCCCTGGCTGCCTAAAGACCAGCTACATTGACTAATGACTCCCCTGCCCTGGCACAGACCAATCAGTGCAGACCACGACCCTGAAAGAACACACCTAGAAAGCT
>NW_006285042.1:4414138-4418832 GCF_000327345.1 Myotis davidii | reverse complement strand
GACCAAACAGTGGAGACCACCACCCTGAAGAGCACACCCGGAGAGCTGATGAATATTCTATTGAGATCCTCCCTGAGACCTCCCCTAAGATTTCCACCTGCAAGAGAGAGAGATAAACATGCTCAGGACAAAAGGACCCAGCATGGCCTCTCTCCCAAGGAAGCACCCCAGTGTCATTCCCTCGCCACTTCTTCTCTCTAAGGCAGTGGTTCTAGCCCTTTAAATATAGTTCCTCATGTTGTGACCCAACCATAAAATTATTTTCGTTGCTACTTCATAACTGTAATGTTGCTACTGTTATGAATCGTAATGTAAATATCTGATATGCAGGATGGTCTTAGGGGACCCCTTGAAAGGGTCCTTCGACCGCCAAAGGGGTCGCGACCCACAGGTTGAGAACCACTGCTCTAAGGGATCCCATAAGACTTGCAGCCAGGGGAGCAATGGGCAGCAGCAGCTCATCCCAAACCTGTCTCCAAGGCCCCTTTTTCTCTAACTTCCTAGTGAATCAAAGCAGCCAAGGCTACGCTCTCCTATTGTGTCTTCGATGTCCTTCCTTGTTTCACTGCTCCAAGCATATTTTTGTTGCCATCATAGACACAATACCCTTTGGCTTAGTGCTGTGTAGCCCTTCCCTTTGGATATCCCCATCCCCCATTCCCTTTTCTTTAAATCAATTCAATTTTTCTCTATTCACTGTCTAAGATTGCTATTTAGCCTACCAGCCCACCACCGACTTTAACCTTTCAACCATTATTGGGGTTTTAAAAATATAGATATTGAACATTTTTTTTTCTCATGATCCTTACTCATCACTTTCAAAGCAAAGTTTATATTTTCTCTGTTTCTGTAATTTCCAAAACTAACTCAAAGATTTGGAAGTCTTTGGGGAATGAGATGATAAAGCAGATAAACATAGGTTCCTTCATTTTGAGTGTGTATGTGAGTTGGTCAGCTCTCAACTTCAATGGGAAAATGGCCTTATATTTCAAAATAGCTACCTGTCCCTTATCTGGGTCACAATAGAGTAATAACATTTTATAGTACTCAAAAGACTTCTTGGATGACACTTAATTCTTATAAAACTGTTTAGTAAGCTAGGTAAAATGGCACAGTACACAAGAGAGAGGTATTAAAATATTCATACAATCGCATTTAAGAGACATTATTTTTTAAACCTATGTAATATATCAAGAGGTAGAACATGTCACTGGGAAAAGGATGTAATCATTATCATGTACCCACAGGTAACAGAACCCCCAAATAACTCATGATTTGCTTTGAAAAACATTAGCTTTGAAAAGGACTAGGTAAAATATCCTAGAATTTCCAAAATCTCAAACAAAATAACATACCTACCATGTGAAGATCTGTCTCAGGAAGAGTTAGAAAGTTGTCTGCCTCCCGTACCTGGTTCTTAATGCTAATACAGAGGCAAATACGTATTCCCACTTCATGAGCTGCTACCGAATACCAACAAAACCATTCTACCCACTGACTATCCGAATTGCTCCAAAGACCATGAAGAAAGTACTGAAGTTGTTTCATCTAACATTCTTACTACTGATAGATAGTACAGCCCAGGAATATGTTCATATAGATATTGCTCCTACTGAGTCAGAATCTCCTCTTAACAAAACCCCACGTGACTCATATGCACATTTCAGTTTGAGAAGCACCGACCTAAATGCATGACAAAAAGTGAGAACCTAAAAATAAAAAATAAAGAAAAACACCTCCAGATTTTTCTAATAAAACAACTGCTTCCCTACCACCAATGAGAATTAAAGAAGGATTTGCTGAAAATATAGTGTAATTCCAACAATTTCAACATGGCCTCCCCATCTTAAGTCAGCCTACCAGTATTCACTTGATCGCTTGTCTCTTAGTGTTGATTAATTTCAATCCCCATGGCAACACTACTATCCAGGGACAGACAACCCATCCTGAAAGAACAAACCAAAGCTCAGGAACCAAACAAGGCTATGAGCAATGCAGAGCCAAACTTTATACTTAAACAACAGGCATAATGACGCTTTCTCTAGAGTCACAAGTGTGGTCTTTTGGCCAACAACCCCTATGGAGCCATGAGAGGAAACATCTCTCCATGCAGTCAGGCAGAGGCCTGAGAATTCAGTGGGAACAAGGCATGCTAACAGCTCTTTTTAGTGAAAGCACTAGTAGTTGTGGAGGGAGCACACACATTTGGCAAACAGATGGAGGGAGGGAAAAGGCATCCCCCTTTGTGAATTCAATACCAGTTGATTCATTAGGCAGAACTGCCAACACTGAAAATAAACACAGCCTCTGGTTACAAATGTATAACTGCAGCTTACCCAACAACAGTTACAAAAAACCAGTAGTAGATGCAGTTGGCTGTTGCATTTTCTTTCTTTCTTTCCCTTTTTTTTTAAGTGTGTGTGTGTGGGGGGGATTTTAAAGCAAAATCCACAATCCACACAAAAGCTCAAAGTATTTGAACAGCTGCAGATTGCTCAGCTCATTGAGCCAAAATGTTGCCAGAGTAGGCAACCAAATCAGAAAAAGTTGCACTTCTCTCCCTCTCCCCAAAATACAACAGGTTAGCTTCTGCCCAACCTGGAATAGGAAAGAGGATTGGGACTTATTATTATATAACCTGGTAAAGTATAAAATGAAATTGTAATTTTATTATAAAATTCCTCTTTTTAAGAACGAATGGACACAGAATTCTGTCCAAGAATAAAGCAAAATATCCAAAGTCTAACAAAGCAGCAATTAGCAGCTAAATCCAAAATCATATGAAGCAACAGTAATGAGAATCTGTGACAGTAACTAGGGTGCCCAGCCAGGCTGGTTTTGCTTGTGTAGGAAAAATTATAAAGGCTTTTTTGTGGGCAAAAAATTAGTGGGTGCCCTGTGAAGTTTAAATTGTCTTTGAGCTATTTTAAAATGGAACACTGAAGGAAACTGATAGTAATGCAAATGATATTTTATCCATAGAAATGCAAATTGTGTCCTCTGGAATACAAATTGATTATTGTCCTGTGGATATTGACAAGTTTGTCAGCTTTGCATGACAACTTATTTTAGCCACCCTTAACTATAAAGATGCAGTATTCAGTATTCCCCTTGGAGCCTGTTATAACTTCCTACCCGTTCCCTTATTAATTAGTGGGTTAAATGAAATCTTTGACACATGTTCTTTTTATATTTGTCAGAGTCAAGATTTTATCCATTTTTATTGTATCCTCTTTAATTAATTTTAATTTTTTTATTTTTTGAGATATAATTGACATATAACATTGTGTAGGTTTAAGGTGTACACCCTGTTGATTGGTACATTTATGTATTGATTACCAATGTAGCATTAGCTAATATCTCTATCACATCATATAATCATATTTTCTTTTTTTGTGGTGAGAATATTTAAGATGTAGTCTCTTAGCAACTTTGAAAGATAATACAGTATTGTTGACTATACTCACAATGCTTGCATTACATCTCCATTCCCTATTTTTTAAATCATTTTTCAACATCAGAGATAGTACTGGTTCAGACCCCTTGTCCTCTATAATTATTAAAAATGTCTCTTTATTGGTGTCCCACTTGGATAACATGTGGTCCCTGTATTAAATGAACTTTAATGAAAACTAATCAAATGATTAATAAGTAGTATATCCTTCTACCTATTATGATTCATAATGTATTCTGGTAAGTCAACAAAGTACAGATTATACACCAATGAATAGAACACAAAATGTTGTTTCATAAAATTGTCCAATATATAAGACAAGGAATCAACAGCAAAGCACATATAATTTTTATGGATTAATAATGTACTGATTTCTAGGCCAAAGACTGTTCTAGGGAAGATACTTTCAAATCATTTGTCACTATGTTGGTCCTTATTGTTTCCATGGAACCATAAAAGGTGATGAAAGGGCACCCTGCTCGTCACAAATTGACACTTAGCCAAACACACTTATTTGTTACTTATCTACACAAACTTATATTTGAAACTGAACTTTGTGAGTTTTGTCACTTATCATTCAATTCCAATCACAATTTTAAAGGCATATAAAAGAAAAACAATAAAGGTGAGTTCATTAAAAATGCAAATGTGGGAAAAAGAACTATGGACACTGCACTGTGATAAGACAATTTTGGAAGGAGAAATGTTTCTTCTTTGCTGTGCATAATGAAAGATAACACACACTGGGTCACAATGTATATTAATTATAGTAATAGACTATTATTTCAGTGCTCAATTTGTACCAGGAAATCTTCTAAACTGGTGATTTGCTGGGGTCCAGCCCCAGCAGGTCCAGGGGTCCCCAAAGGTGTGGACGGAGTCTGCGAAAAAGGAATGACACAGAGGCAGCATTCAGGTGATCATCATAGCCGGGTTCTCTTGTCAGGGTCTTCAGCCAGGTTCTGTAGCCAGTTCTCCAGCCAAGTTCTGTCTAGGATCTCCAGCTAGGTTCTGTAGCCATGTTCTCTCACTAGGTTATCCAGCCAGGTTCAGTTTAGGTTCTCCAGCCAGGTTCGGTCATCAGGTTCTGTAGCCGGGTTCTTCAGCCAGGTTCTGTCTAGGTTCCTCCAACCAAGTTCTGTAGCCAGGTTCTGTCCAGGATCTTTTGCCATGTTCTCTCCAGCGAAGTTCTTCTGTCTCTAGGTTCTGTGTAGGTTCTGTCTTCTAAGTTCTGTCTTCT
>NW_006285042.1:4398703-4410138 GCF_000327345.1 Myotis davidii | reverse complement strand
GTTTGTTGTTCTTCCAAGACAATGAAAAAAAATTTTTATATCTCATGTGACTTAGTGTTCTAAGTTCTGTGTTCTAAGTTCTGTCTCTGAGTTCTGTGTCTCTCTGTCTTGTTACATCTGTATTTATACCAGTTGATTCCAATCCTATCAATCTCTATTCCAAAGGTTAGGGCGTTTCTTATCTCCATTCCAGGGAGTAAAGATTATGTAGTTTAAGGGTGATTGTTTGTAGTTAAAGTGATTAACTACCCGCCTGGCACTTAGTGAAGGGGTTTTATTCCCTCCCTAACTTCAGGGAAAAATCCCTACCTGGGGAAACAACCTTTCTCGGAGAGGTGACCTTGGTTAAAACACATAGTGCCAAGAAGGTGAGCAAACATATTAAGAACAGTATGCCATATATGCCAGGTCCCTTGAAACAGCAAGGATGGACCGGCTCCCAGCAGTGATTTTCTACTCGCGTGCCACAAAAAATTTTAAAACATGAAGTACCTAAGAATTTAGTCAGGGGCACTGACTTCTTTTCCCTTCGATTGTCAAATTAAAAAATGACAACAGTCAATACAACAACAGTTGTCCAGAATCAAAACTGCCTTTTTTTTTGAAACAGCAAGGATGGACCGGCTCCCAGCAGTGATTTTCTACTGGCGTGCCACAAAAAATTTTAAAACATGAAGTACCTAAGAATTTAGTCAGGGGCACTGACTTCTTTTCCCTTCGATTGTCAAATTAAAAAATGACAACAGTCAATACAACAACAGTTGTCCAGAATCAAAACTGCACCTTTTTTTTTTTTGTCAGATTGGGAAAAATATTTTTTTAGTGTGCTGCAGGATTTTTAATAATTTATGTGTGCCATGAGATGAAAAAGACTGAAAATCATTGTTCTAAACTCTTTCAATGTGTAAACTTCATTTGCATAATAATTGTATGAGTTAAGAGCCAATATTATCCCCATTTTCGCTTAGATAACTTGTTTGAAGTCACATAATTACAAGTAGTAGAAATGGGATTTGAACCCAGATTGATGGATCATAAGCTTGAGATCTTAATACGGAAGTATACTTGCATGATTGAGGTATTAAATATTCCTGATGAATCTGTCTAAATTTGAGTCCATCATTATAATCATTACAAACAACTTCATCTTCCTGGCTTCTCTCTTTTTCCTGGCAAAACCCAAGCATGGATCAACTTAATTACTCACCTTCTCTGGACATGACCAGCTGTGCATGGATACAGCTGGAGAAAATCACTCAACACACAGACTGACTTTACTCTAAATATTTGACTTCAAACCTCAAATGTCCAACTGCTGGCAACTGCACTGCATTGCCTAATCAACTAGCTTTCCCAGAACCCAAGACAGCAATTTCCCACTGCCTTCTCTCTTCCCAAACCTAAGCTTCTCTCCCTAAGTATCATTTAACTTAATCTTGTGCTTTACTGAAAAACAAAAAAAACCCCACCAGATTAAAATTCCTTCATCTTCCCACCACCAAATCAATAAACCCTCCATCTGCCAGACTGTGTTCTCTCCTATAATTGAAGAATTGTCTCTTCTAAAGGCCAATTCATCCCAAAGATTTCTTAGAATATTCTGTACTGCATTATCAACCCCTCTCTCAATAACAATACTCTCAGTATATAAATATTTAAGGATCCGCCCTTTTGAGACACATATGTGCACACACGTGCACACACACACTCACCCCTACCTAGAATCTCCATTTCCTGCTAGCAATAACCCTTTTCCTCTTCTTTACAGACAAAATTCTCAATTCAAAAACAAACAAACCAAAACTCAATTCAGTAATGCACATCCTTATGTCTCACTCGCTACGCAGTCCACTTTTACCTGGTTGCAAGCTTAACTCCTCCACCCAAACTCGTCTATCAAAATTATCATAGAACTCTAAGTTGCTGAATGGAATGGTTGCTTCTCTGTCTTCATTTCATTAGACCCTCTCTCCTCAGGGTGAGGAGAAATAAGGAGGAGACAGTAGTCTTCTTAAGTAAAATCTATAGTGTGGCAGAGGCTGAGAGGTGCTATGAAAACAACACAACCTGCAGAAAATAAAGTTGACACAGGCAAAACTCAGGCTCTGCCAACACCCTGTTCACAGATGCTTTAAAAGTTATATATAGCAATCAAGCATGGGCGTCCAATTCAGCAAATCTGTAATCAGTTGACTAAAGTATAACGTGTGAAAACAAATTTTGGCAATCTGATGTAATGCAGTTTATCTGAGGTGTATCTTCTTAAAGATTTAAAGAGGTGACATTTTCATTTTGGAATTCATAATCCCCTCGAACCGTGGTCAGCAAACTGCGGCTCGTGAGCCACATGTGGCTCTTTGGCCCCTTGAGTGTGGCTCTTCCTAAGCCTTAGGAGTACCCTAATTAAGTTAATAACAATATACCTACCTATATAGTTTAAGCTTTAAAAATTTGGCTCTCAAAAGGAATTTCAATCGTTGTACTGTTGATATTTGGCTCTGTTGACTAACGAGTTTGCCGACCACTGCCCTAGAACTTTGTTTCACCAGAGACCAGAAAAATGAAGAATACAGCGTACTTCCATCAGTAATGTTGATCATTCCTCTGTGTGTCTGTGTTTTTGTGTGTCTGTATTGGGGCCCCTGGGGAGGGGGTTAGGGCAGTGGATAGGAAGCTGTGTGGGGAGTAAATTTGTATGTTCCTCTGGTTATATGCAGCTCCATGAACTTCCACAAACAGTACTCTAGGCTTTTACAGGCAAGAAATCTAAGGGTATACTTTTGGAAATGAAAGTATAAATCCAAAGAAAAACAAAGTTTTAAAGCCAACATCAGAAAAAAACAAACAAATACCTTTCTGTTCAAAATCCAAATAAGATATATGCTCCTACTTGATAATAGATAGTGCAAAAGCATACAGTCTTCCTTAAAAACTGCCATTAGCTTATCATAACAATGAAGACACTAGCAGGAAAACTAGATTGTAAACAGTGGATAACCCCAAATCTGTTGGATTTGACTATAAACTGAGCTTAACATAATTTCACTCAGCAGTAGAGCCAGCATGTAAAGGGATACAGAAAAAGAGGCAACAGCACACCCCAAAATACAACATCAATAGTCCAGGCATCCTGGATACAACATTTGTTACAAGACAATGAAGCAAGGCTTGTTTTCGTTAAGATTTAAGGAGTAGAATCAATGACAGGAATGGATGTGCCTGGGTGTGAGTGGAGGGAGAGGTGATACTTGCTCTGCGGGCACCGAAAGGTGGCCTGGAAGAATAACCACGCACACAGTCAATAAACACCAGGGAGCCTCTACCTGGTAGTATCTCTGCTTGGGCCCAGATCTCATAAGGAGCCACACCTCCCACCCAACACTATGCCTGGTCTCCCTTGGCCCCCAAGCTCAGGAGAATGAGACCATCAGTCAACACTGTGGAGGCACTGGCCCTGGGAGCCCTCTATGCCCTGCCTGGGGGTCCGACCTCAGGATTATGTTCCCACCAGAGTTCCACTTATCACTGTAGCCTTTCTAGTTTGTTTTTTAAAGCTAGTTTATGTCATTTACTACTTTAGCTCTTTTATATATTTTTTAAAGGAGAAATTCATTCTATTTTTTGTGTATGATTGTACTGACTCTTTTACTATATCATTTCACTTTATAATGAGTACAGAAAAGATATTCTATTTATTTCACAATTTATTTGATCATTATTACTTTTGTTAATTTTAAAGACTATTTTAAAAATGTAATCTTTATCAATTAAAGTACAGATATTACTTTTCCTCCTTTCGTGGCTCCACAGCGATCCTTTCTGTACCTTATGGTAGACAATTACTAACTGCATTCCTGACCCTAAAAAATCAAACTGCTCAGTAAGGCTGATGGTGCCATTATAAAGCAATGGAATGGAGCCATCTAGAAGATTCCAAGCCAAAATTCCTCATAGTAATAATAACACTGGCCCCAGCAGTGTATAGATATGTGACAAGCTAGTGTCTTCTTAAGTCCTGAAATGCTCAATATCTTTCTAAGACAATGTCAATTCCACCTAAATTATCTCCATAAACCAGGACACTGGCAAATGCACTGGAAGTTGCCCAGTTGCGCTTTGCCAGTTTCTGGCTGCTGCAGGGCAGGCTGTCTGCGCCTAGTTTTCCAGTTAGCCAGGGTATGCTCCTTGGTCTGAGGCTGCTCCAAGCCCTGGAGGTTTAGTGATCCCAAAGTGCTTACGTTCTCTCTAAAGCTATTTTGTTCCTACTTCCTCATCAGCGGAGTTGGCCCAGTGAGTTTTAAATATTTATTTTCAATAAAGATAGAGTCACAGACCATTTCTTGGGAAAATATAGATTCTGATGTTCCTCTTTCATTTATTTATCATTAAAGCTCCACTTCAGGAAAGTGACTCAAAGTGTGTCCCCAGAGCTGCAGTTAGAAATCAGGAATGGAAAGGATGCCATTTCTCATCTTGACGAAGGAGGGCAAGAGAGAAGACTCCTGTAGGAAGCCTTCGGAGAGAACTACATTTATCTTGCATTGTTAATTATACTTTTGTTGTTGATTTATTTTGTTCTGGAATGAGCTATCTGCAATCTTTAAAGATAAAATGCTTTCTGTTCATTTCTATTTTTGTTACTCTTGTATCTATTTCTTTGTTAGCTTTGACCTTCCTGTTATTGGGATAGCCGATTGCTGCCTCTTTTCTCTGCTGGTATTCATCATCTAAGTGGGGTCTATGATACTTTTAAAGAAATAAGCATTAATTATTTTCTTCAGGCTGCACATAAACACCCAGACTAGTATATGTGGTTTATGCAAATGAGTAGCACCACTGTATAAAAAAACAGCTTTCATTTCATTTACAATTATAAACTTAATTTTTTTCAGCAATTGATGGATTAGGGTAGTAGAGTGTCCTTGGCAGGCGAGAAGAGTGTCTAAAAGAATACTGCAGGGTTATCCGTGACGGACACACTAACAGAAAAAGAAAATACAAAGGAGATGTAATAAATTGAGGAGACTCTTGCTTTAGACCTGCTCACAAGGGAAAGTTAGAGTAAGTCAGAGAATGCATGGTATTCATACTTGTAGATACAGATTAGTTCATTCTGCTTAATGCCCCTGTAATACTAAGAAATGTCAGTTTTAGAGAATGTGATATGCATTGTCTATATAACCAGAGATTATGAAATTGTTCATGTTCAAGCTACATGTGGGACTGCAGTTAGGATTCCATAAAGAACTAAAGTTTGCATTTCAGATTCTAGTGGGGAAAACAGAGCCACAGATCTGTGAGATGTGAGCATGAGGCCTGCGCTGGGAGCCGGGTAATCACTGGTGCCAAGACCAAGGCTCACTGAAAAGTCACCCGCTGAGATTCCCAGAAGGCACCACAGGTGAAGAAAGGAACACCTCTTTCCTAATTACACCCATGAAACAGTATGGTTTACCCACAGGCTGGGCCTGTGTACAGAACCGTCATCTCTCAAAGCCCCAGGGGAGTTATGAGCCAGCTTCACTAAGAGAAGGGCAGAGATTTCCTGACCATGACAATGAGGAAAGGGAATGGAGGACCATAGTTTGTCTCCCCAACTCAGAACTGTCAAGATCTGACAGGCCAGATTGTGGAGAATGACACCTTCCCATCAACAGAAAAGCACCTTTGTCCATTACTAGGCCACAGTGTAAAGTTTCCTTAAACATATATTAGCCAACAGAAATTAGCCTCTAGGAAGTCTACAGAAAAGGCAGTGTGGAGCACTGGAGAAAACATGGGCCTTGTCTTTGGAGAGCTCAGTGCTCAATGCTGACACACAATAATGCATAATAAATGATAGCCAGTCATGGTGCAGAAAAAGGAATGTTTACTCATCTTTTCCTCACCTGACTGCTCCTTCGGAAATAAAATCCTTCATTCTACCTAAATTTTCCATGTGACTAAAAATTTCTATTCTCTACCTTAATAATTTTGGGTTTGGAGACAATAGTGGTCAGAATTTCAGGAGCTGGAGTCAGTCCCTGGGTTTGAACGCGAGCTATTCCGTTTACTGGCTGTGTGATCTCACGCAGGCTATGTGTGCCTGAGATCTCAGCCTTGCCTGAAAGTGGGCGCCATGACAGCACTTATACTTCACTGGGCCACAGTGAGGATTAGAAGAGATAATCCATGCACAGGACTAGCACAGCAGCTGGCACATGGATATTCAAAAAACAATTCATTACAATGACAGTATCACCCACTAGGACTTTTATTATTCACATTCTTATTATATTTATTCTGGAATAAAATGAGAAGCAATGAGTTTTACATGATTAATATGACACATTAGGAAAGTTTAACCCAAAGCTTCTATTCACCATTCCCTTTGTACCCAAAAGGCCCTGGATGTTGATTTTTAATTGAGGAAATGAACAACTTTGCAAAACATCTCTAACAATTCACAAAGAAATATCTGGTTTTTCTGGTAGGTTTTTGTACATTGTGAAAGCAGCCAGAGGCTTTTCAAAGTTTTCTAAACTGATAAGACAATGAGCTGCCACTGCACTATACTAGAAAAGAAAAAATAACCAGATTGGTTTTGGAAAGCCTACCTTAGAGGCAGCAAATATAAGTTAAAGCTATGCATTTCAACTTAAGTTATTAGCATAGAGGGTTTATACTACATATACTCCTATCTTTCATTTTTCTAGAAACAAATTAATCCCAGAACCACTGCAGTACACTTTGCAATATTAAAAAAGAATTACCTAGATAGAGAAAAATGCATTTGGGAGCCATCAAAGTATGTTTTAATTAATCTATAACATAAAAATGTGAAATAAAAATAATTTGTCTTTCCCATTTTCCTTTCAACTTTCTTGGTATATTCCAACATTAGAGTATATAAAAAAGCATACCTAAATACTGAAAATATCTAGCAATTCAACCTGAATATTATTTTCTTGTTGGTCAAATTAATGCATTCTAATATACTCCAGGGAATTCTAATTGCATGAAATTTATGCTAAATTTGTTTTTCAATTTTTCTTCTACTTACTTGTGCAGCCATGCAAAGGAAGGTATATATTAAAAGCCTTCTCATTCATCATTTACTTGCTTATTAATTTGTTTGGGAATTAAATTTTGTTTTCATAACAATTCTTCATCTGGAAATACTGGCTCATATAAGGCTCACTACTTGAGATTGATGTTCCTTCTTTATGAGGAAATAAACTGATAAGTTACACAATAGAGCAAGTAATGGAAGAATCTGGTTAAACAAGCTTTCTAAAAATAAGACAATTCATTCTATATACATGGGCAGATTCCTAAATATTTGAAAGCCATAAAAGACAATTAACTCTAAAACTATACATATTTCAGAAAATCCAATCTTTCACTAATGATGCCAAAGATAGTTTAGGATGCTACAATGTTACAGGTCATCATTAACAAAACTGGCCATCATTGTATTATGCTTCAGCCAATGAGATGCCAGATGAACTAGTTTTTACTCTACTGGTCTGCCCCATAAAGCACACATAAACTAAGGGAACATATGGTCCTGCTAGATCCTACCAAAGCTATAAAAATTCTGAATTAGTGAAATTCTGACTTAGACAATGTAATTCTTAGTCATATATACCAACCTGGACATACAGAAATCCCTTTTAATTATAGTGCTAAATTTAATAATGGATTTTTAAAGTGCCAAGTCAAATAGATAACCATTGTAGTACATAATCAAACAAGAGACTTAATATTGTTTTTCTCTAGTAAATAAATGAAATTCTGCTTTACTAGATTCAATGTATATATTTTAAAAAATCAGGTGACACAGGCTTCTAGATTAATTCAGTAAATTAATTTCAATTAATTTGCATGGACGTCTAGATTTTGTATAGTACATGTATTAGTTTTTTATTGCTGCTGGGACAAATTACCACAATGTGAAATCACCTTGAGCTGAAATCAAGGTTGCCTAGTCTGTGTTTCTTTCTGGAGGTCTTGAGAGAGAATCACATTTCCTTGCCTTTTCCAGCTTCTGGAGGCTCCTGCATTTCCTGGCTCATGCTCCCTGCCTCCAACTTCATGTAACCTAATGTAGTCACATCCAGGATGTGAGGCATTTTGTGTGGCCATTATTCTGCCTATAATGGTACATCAGATTTTTGCCTAAACCTGTAATATTCAATTCAAGTTAATATTCACCCAGTAAATTAAAATTCTCTATTATTATTATTATTATTTGCAATGAAAATTTAAAATAAAAATATGTAAATGTGCAACAGATTGTTACATTTTAGCTCAATAGGTATGTCAATGTGCCCAGCCACTGATTTCTTCCCATTCATGTTTGCATAAATTTGGCACTTCATCCATGAGTTTATCACAACTCAGTACACTATGATAGAAGTATTATTCCCTCAAGACAATGTAACACATATTGCTTACTATACCTGTTATATATTATTGCACATTATCTTTTTTACCCCGAGGCTACATCTCAGACACAGTAAAAGCTTCATAAGGAAATACTCTTCCAAAAACATTGACTTCACACATACATTTTTGAGGAAGAGGGCTTTTGGAAGAGTTGATTGTTAGTGTTGGCATGGATTCTGGAGATACCACATGCTGTGTTAGAAAGGATGCAGAGAAAACTTGGCTAAGAGACCCTCACCGTCTTGCTTGAGGTCACTAAGCTAATCTGAGACAGATCTGTCTCCTGATAGACTAAGTCAGCATTTCCCCCACAATTATGACGCCATTCACCTTGCACATGAAATAGTCAACTATTACTCTTCATCACCTTATCACATTGTAAATCAATAACTTTGCCAATTAACACCTCAAGGGATTGCAGAAGTTGTATTTTATTATTCTGTCCTATGACAACATATAGCCTAACCCAAGGATAAAACCCTAAGCAGACCCTGTGTAAATTATAGAAAATTTATTACTGTTACACAATAAGAAGAAACTTAGTACTTAAAAAAGAGAAACTGCCAAGTAGACAACAAAAATGAAGGATGATAAACCTAGACCAATATTGCAGCTAATTTCCATAAATCAAAGAAAAAACTTGCAAATACTGAACTTTTTCATGATTAAAACAATGATGTTTTCTTTTGGTGGATTACAATGAAACGAGCACAAGGACTTTTGAAATGTATTTTCTGGGACAAATAAAAGATGATTTAGAAACAGCACAGTCTGAGCAGCATCATTATGTCCAAAGCATTATAGAAATTCTGTCATTTCCCCCAAATATTTTAATGCATGCTCAAAAATATTAACTAAACACAGTTATAGCCTTAACTTAATAAATTACAATTGTCACTCTGATTTTCAAACTAATTTTGTTCAAATATTAAATGCATATTATCTCTATAAATATAGAGATATATAATTTCCTTTAGAAAATAGGACTAAATTTCACTTTTTAAAAAAGTTGTAGGAGAAAAAGCCTCTTAAGTTATCAACATAACTTTATTTTCTTGGTTTGTAAAGGAGACTTAAAATCAACTTACTTGATGTAATAGGGCACTTTATTATGTGAAATGGATCTTTGCCACGGCAGCTGGACTGAAGCTGAGGAAACAAAGGGAGGTTATTGGAAACACTGCTAACCCCACAGCCTTATGCCTTAATGCAAAGCAACTGAACATGTTTTACAGCAAATTCAATGAAAAATGCTCTGGTTTTCCAGCTGGATTCCTATAATTATAAAATCTGCAAGGCCAAAAAAACAGTCACTTTAAAAATTCATTTGAAGCAATAAAAGAACACAGGTCCAATTTCTAATGCCACCTCGAAGTAATTGAACTTGTTGATAAAATTACTTTTCAAAATCAAGTTTTATTGTTCATAGTCAACGCAGTGTAAAACTTAGTACTCTTTGGAAATATATATATATATGGCATATCCAGATTATAAACTAAATTTCTCAAGACTGAAATTTCCAAGTCACTAGTAACATTCTTTGCTTTATTTTATAGTCACAGGAATAACTATTAAGAACAATTGGCATTTAAGCAAACTCAATCATATGAATTTTTAAAAAGGAAAATTGAAATAAACATAGGCAAAGGGTTGTAAAGAACCAAGGCAATTAAATGGATAGAAGAATCTCAAAAATGTATTTCATTTTAAATACACAGAAAATATAGTTTCCTACATTTTTACACTTGACATCACTATGATGGAGACTTTGTGAGACTTTTTCACTGAGGTACTTCTTTTTTTTTTTTTTACAAATTCTAGTTACTCCTTATATTATTCCCAAATTAAGCCAATTATTTTAAGGCTTATTTAAGAAGAACTGTACATGTGAATTTAGAAAAATTTTGCTAAATGAACTAATAAACAAATTAAAAAATAAATAAAACTTCGTAACTATCACTAGACTCTCATACAACTAGTTCTCACCAATATTCTTTTCTGAATTTCATGTCATAGTACTACCTCAAAAATATATATCATTCTCAACTCTGTAAAGCATTTGTGAATATATCTGTTGATAAGGAAGCCAACAAGATAGATATTAAAGCTCCATTTGATAAATGAGGAACTAAACATTCAAGAGGTTAAATAATTTGCTTAAGTAAATGGCTGAGCTCAGACATGATCTCAGGGTTTCTGACCACTAGTTCGGCAACCTTTCTATTCAACAATTCTTCCTCTCTTTATAAGATGGGAGGACTCCCTTCTCTAACTATGTCCATGAAAGTCTTAAAAAGGGATGAAAATGTGGAGTGAAGCATATTAAGCTTCTCATTAGAGCCAACCTCATTTCAGTGTTGGCACAGGGTAATAGGTCGGTTTCTATTTTGTGCCTAACTAAACAGGCTCCTTTTATAACCAGGGCTAATGTCCAAGAAATATAATAAAGCCAAAAATTCCAAGCAGCAGGGATAACAATTGTTCAATTTATTAATTGGGATTGTGTTTACACTTCTAAATTCATTTTCATAATTGTTTTAATTTGAATAATTCTGACTTCCTTAGACTATCAGTGCTAAGACAATAGAAGGCAATGCACTTGAGGTTCACAATTTTTACAAATGTTTTATTTCCTAAGAAATAAGACTTTGATTTTTATTATGAAAGAATAGCTGCTAAGTGTCAAGTTTCATCAGTACTAATAGATGACTAATCCTTATAACAGAAGTGTAAATAGAGTCTCAGTTCCTTGTTAAATTCTCTTTAATTTGGTCTTAGCACAAGGCTTTATATTCTATAAAAGTAAGTTTAAGAAATCTGGAGTGATTCATACCAAACAAATAGATTGCAAATTATTTAATTCATCAGCACTGATAGTATCCAAACTTTAGAAATGCATCCTGGCATGCAGGTAGACTTTATCTTCCAGGAAGTGCTATAGATCACTCAAAGATGGCCCATCTAAGGGCTCAGGTGTGTGAGAGAGGCGGGGGAGGAAGGGAGGG
>NW_006285042.1:4385640-4398686 GCF_000327345.1 Myotis davidii | reverse complement strand
GGAGGAAAAGAGAGCTTGAGCACTAGGGGTGTGCTGGGCAGAAATGACTAATTAGGATTACTCTTGAAATTGTGAAAGAAAAGCCTGACCTTGACTTGGAGGTAGAGCAGATTATCAACCATGACAAAAGGTTAAGAGAAATATAACTGTAATCAATTTAGTTGGAGACAAGGTATTACTTCAGTTCTCTCTAGGGTTGTAGATACAAAGAAGTTATAACAACTGGGGAATACACTTTGCCTTAAGTTTAAACTTCCCCTAAACTGAAATAAGCAAACTCTGTTCTTACATATGTTTGCCAGAGACAATGAAAGGAAAGGAATTAATGTTTAGTGAAAACATTTGTGCCAAGAACTGTGTTAGGTACCTTGTGCAACACAACATGTTTTCTCATTTAATTTTCAAGATGATAGAGGAAATAAGTATTATCATAATAATTTTAAGATAAAGAAATTAACTTTAAGCAGAATTACTGTGTTATCCCCAATCTGGGGGACTGATTCCTATGCTCTCTGGCTTCCTCGGCAGTGAAGGCTAGAGTAGGGGCTCCAATTACTTATTCAAGATCTCATCAACAGTCTATAAAATAAAAAAGTTCAGCTGGAGAAGATTACATGGAAATCTGCATATGTGTTTTGGCTAAGTCTCTAACACCTGACCAGGAGAAAAGCTAAATAGAATTGCAGTGAGCCTAACAACCCAAAATCTTCTCATTTAAACATTTGTGGGGAATGAAGTTTTACTTTGAAAGGCACAGGTGCATTTTAAACTAATAGTGCTTTTTAAAAGAGAAAAATTAATTTAAAATCTTAAGATACAAAAATGATTTATTTATTGTGAAAAAGTTCATAACCTTTGCATGTGAATAGTAATGATGCTGTGACACTATAGTAGTTATAATAGACTAGAGGCCTAGTGCATGAAATTCCTGCACTTGGGTGGGGGGGTCCTTCAGCCTGGCCTGAGCCCTCTTGCAGTCCGGGAGCCCCGTGATTGATTGCCTCGAAGAGGGAGACCCAGGCTCTGCCACCATCCAGAAGGCTCTGCAATCACCCCAAAAAGGGAGGCCGAGGCTACCCTCTTGCCTCTTTGGGGCGATCGGGGAACCCTGTGGCCGGTGGCTTGAGCCTCCCTCTGTGGGGCGATCATGGGATGATGGCGGGGCTCCCGACCAATCGCATTGTACCCGCCTTGGCGGTGGCAGTCAACGCTGGATGGCAGTCAATGCTGGGTCTCCACGGTGCCCGCGACCCAGGAGGGACCGAGAGGTCAGCAGTTCAGCCCGCTCGCCAGTCCCCACCCACCTGAGCCTGCTGTGTGCGCAACCTGGTGTTCAGTCGCCCGTTCAGTCATTTTGGATGTACGGACCCTGGCTCTTTATAGATTAGGATGATGGTTCAGTGGAATGCCACAGCTAAAGACAAGTTACCTTGGCTCCACTTCAAAGATTTACCAATTGTTACCAGGTTATTATAAATAAGAACCAATAAACAATACATTGATCTAATATAAGTAAACATATTTATAGAAAAAATATTGCTTCTTGAGTGAAAAAGCGTGCTGATTCATCCATTTCATGAGCTCAGTCACGTTTATTAGTACTTACTGGAGAGAAAATGCTGAGAAGATGGTCCAAAATCTCTATGGGCTTCCTGTAGCTGCTTAAGGCGATCGTCCACAGAAACCTGCAAAAGAATTCGATTTCAAAATAATAACTTTAATAATGTTCCTGATTTAAGCGTTATTATAAAAGATGTTACTGCCCCAGATATGATTGCTTGTACAGATTCCTCCTCTATCTCTAAAATCAAAATGCTGGGATGAAAACAGACTCCTTTTGGTACCAAGTGACAGCGAATAGTGCCAGGCACTCTTCTAAGCAATTTATAGGGATGAACTCTTTTAATCCTCATAATCAACATAATTGGCATTATTTATTACGATCACCATTTTACAGATGAAGACACTGAGACATACAGAGGTGTCCAGGACATAAAGTTAGTATGCATAGTGCTAATATTCATAACCAGCTCATTGGGTGCCAGGATCTATGCCTTTGCTGTCACTCTACATTGCCTCAAGAGAGTAAAGGTCATAAACATCTTAAGAGAAGATGTGGCCACGGGGTCAGTGGCTATTCATCTCTCTCTTGTAAGAAAGGTGGCAAAAAGTGTTATGGGGAGAAAATGAAGATCTAAAATATTCCAACGGAGAAAATAGATAGAAAGATAGAAAGATGGCTGAATTAGATGGTAGATAGATAGACAGATAGATAGATAGATAGATAGATAGACAGACAGACAGACAAATAGATGATGGGTGGATAGACAGGTAGATAAGACAGATGAGTATGGAATATCTTATTTTCCTCCAAGTTTGTGTCCAATCATCTTGATTTGGGGGTATTCATATACCCACAGAAGAATATGCTTCTGCATTCGTTTACACAGATTGTATGGTTAACTCTCTACATTATGAAAACGCAAAGAGTTGGTACACTGAGAAACTATTGCCAATCAATAACAAATGCACACAGCCTACTGACATTTCCATGTCTCTTTTCCTGGTCTTTGCCTCTATAGTGCATGTAAGCTGTTCCACTTAGTCTGCCGATCTTATTTTCAGCTGCCTTTAAATGAAACGTGCATATCTCTGGCTCACTGGGCAGCTTTAGTTTCTCCTGGGTGGCTATTTAAGTTGCAGAGCAAGTACTTATTTTTGTTAAGGCCAAAAAGTACTCCTATGCCACACTTTACATTTAGGAGGAGAAAACAAGATGCTACTTCTGAAATTTAACAGCGTTGTCTGGCAGCATAGATTTCCCTCTCTTATTCAACCAGCAACTAGCATCTGAGTTCTAGCAGTCACCAGGCTCAGAAATAAAGAAAGCAGAACACATATCCTGTTTTGAGCATAGCATATTCCCTGACTTCTAATCTTTTCAGATGGTGATAACAGAAGCAGAATGGGAAGGAAATCAAGATGGACCCCAGGAATACCTACATAAAAATGATGAATTCAAGAAATAAAACAGAAGAAAAAAAGGAGTATTGGTCAAACATTTCTGTCTTCCACTCATTAGAAAAGCACATTGGCATTGAGTTTAGTATTCTGCCATACTAATCCCAGATTATTAATACTCTTTCAAAGACAAAAAGGAATGTTTAATACTATAGAACTCATTTCGTACCACTTCAATTTCATGAAGAAAATATAAACCCATTGTGTGTTTCAATGTTTGAATTAATTCAGGAAACCTATTATGCCTTCAAATGTTTCTGTGTGCCACCTCAAAATTACATATTTATATTATTAAATATCACATTTTAGGCCCAGAATATAGAGAGGAATTAGTAAAAATTATTTTTTTCACTCTCCCACTCAAATGATTCTGCTAGTTTTCAAAAAAAAAGATTATTATGACTCTTGGGTATTGGCCCCTGAATGTGTCAAAGCTCCACAAAGATGGTCCAAAGGGCAGTGGCTGGCTAATGCTGGTACCTAGTAATACTCGAGAGGGTTCTTCTGGGTTTGGGTTAGTTCTTCTGGGTTAAATCTGAGACAAGCAAGTAAGATATAGAGTCATTAAAATAACTGCATTACAGCAGCTAAGATCTCCGAGCTAAAGGTAAACACCACAATAGTACCAATGTGCTGGCTGTAAAAATTGAGCAAGATACCTAAAGAACAAGCGGTTGCAATAAGAAAGATGAAGACTTTCTTAAGTTTTCAAAAGAAGTAAAAAAATACATGATTAAAGTAAGAAAAATGACTCCTTTATAAGCCATTATGGGGAAATGTTTCTGTGACCTACCATATGTTTCAATTACTGTGATTTATTTGACCTTTTGCAATTTTCTACAAATATCATACGAATAGTACATCAAAAATTACATTAAAACTTATACTCATAAATAAATGAGGCTTTTGAGTGCACATGCTATGAATCCATTATCAAACACACCAATAAAGGAAAAAAATGATGGTATGCGGCAGAATAGCAGGTATGGTTTAAAAATCCACCAAGGTCTAAGCCTGAATTATGAAGAGGAATAGGCTGATGATACCTGCAAAAGTTTCCATCGCATATTAAGGTCATCTAGCTGGCGAGACATCTTCAGAGATGGGTGCAGGTCAAGTGGAGACAGCTGACTCGATAAATCATTCATTGTTTTAACTTTTAAGTTGATTGGTGCAATTTCTTCTCTAAATGCCTGGAAGAAAAGGACAATAATGAGGGCATCAGAAAAGAATATAACGGAAGGTGGTATGTATTTTGAACTTTCCAATGGCAAGATCAGCTGAGAGGCCAACGACAATTATTTAATCAACAAGGAAGGGCTGATTCACGTCCGGTCTTCAGCAATCAAGACCACCAGCTAAAGACTGTCAAACAACAGTGGAAGGCCGGGGAGGGTTGGGGGATGGGGGGTGGTAAGAGATCAACCGAAGAACTTGTAGGCATGCATATAAGCATAACCAATGGACACAGGACACTGGGGAGTAGGGGAGGCCGGGGAAAGGTCAATGGGGAGAAAAAGGAGACATATGTAATACTCTCTGCGACACTTTAAGCAATAAAACGAAATTTTAAAAAAAGAGTCTTCCTTTATATCACGGACAAACTGAGATAGGACGCGATGAGAAAGATATAATGCAAACACATTGAAGTGAGTATGTATTTCCTTCAAATTTTTCATTATATGTGATTTAGTCTAGATAATATCTGCCATTATAATCTACTTTACGAATTTCTAGTCTTGATTCTATCTTTAAATTTCTTCCATATTTCCTTCTCTTTTCTTTCTTCAGATGGCTACCTTAATATTTTTTCACCAATGCAACAACTTGATTTTAACAAGTTTTCATCGAAAATTAACTTTAAAAGTGGCCAGTAAAACCATCTTCCTTAACCACAAAACCGATGCCTATATGTACTGGAGAGGTAAGGCTGTCCCTTTCAAAAACATTTGTGATCATTGATATAGATACAGGAAAAGAGGGAAATGAAGCGTAGAACTGAGAAATGCCATCTCTGGCACAGTCCAGAGCTGGTATGGTTTGGAATGAGGAGGGTATGTGAGAGAGAAAGAAAAAAACAAAACAAAAAATAATACTTGGGCCATGACAGTGAGAGCAAGCAGAATAATACGAACACTACGTTTTCTCCATTCCTCACATAATTTTACCTGCCTCATGTTCAAGCCTCCCTTTCCAACTGTCTGCCTAGATCCTTTAAGACTCCACTCAGGTGCCCGCATACACACCATTTCAGAAAAGATTTCCCTCGGGCCCTCCCATGGGTTCCCCAGGATTCTCTCCACCTTCTCCAACCCAGCCAGGACATTCAACTTGCACCTGTTTGACACACAAACTGGGCTTTATAGTGGAGGCCACTCTGATTGTTTGGTGCCATACCATCCAGTTGTTATGCATTTTAAATATCTTTCCTTATCAGAGCTCTTAGTACATAAAAGCATAAGCATCCATATTCTTAATGTCCCCCCTGTAGAATGGAAGCTTCTTGAGACAGGCACCTGGCAAAATTCAGCACACGTTTTGCAATACAAGAGGGACAGACTTCCTTTCTATTGACGCAGGCCCCCAAAAATGATTTTTTTTGAAGCAAGATTAAGCCAATATGGAATTGGGAACAGAATGGGTTCTAAAAATAGAACTGTGTAATTTTATTTTTTTTTGGTACATCATAAGATTAGAGTGAATCATGTATTAAATTTTAACTCATGGGTATTAGGTGTTGTGAACATCCTATTGGCATCAGCCCTCAGGTTTCAATCCCCACCGTTAAGAGACTACGCATATGCCCTTTCTCCTCCTCTTTCACCACTCCAAGTTGAATGCAGTAATATGTATTAAAGTGCTTTGGGAACTATAACATTTTATTAAAACACTACAAGTATTAATTTGGCTTCCTCCTTATGAGTATAAAAAGAAAGCCCCTTTAACTACTTCCCTCCTTCCTTCTCCAAAACTTTTCTAGTTACCCTATAGAATTCTTCCTTATATAATGCGCCTTGGCTAAAAATAATCATTACGATTGATAAACATCAAAATGATATTAAGAATATAACTGTTTTTTTAAAGAAATTAATTCTAGGCAAATCAGAGAATATGCATCAGTGTTTCAAAATTTTGAACATGCCTAAAAGCCACATAAAGAAGCTAAGGTGGGGACTCAGCGGGGGCAGATCTGGAGCCAGAGTCGGAGTGAAAAGTACGGATGGTGGAGGTAGCAGTGCATACATTTGAAGCAATGTACCTGCACGCCAATGGGCCAAAGGTAGGAAACATCACCAGAACTCTAAAGACATCGACATTTCAAAATCAGTAGAAGAAGGCAAGCCCACAAAGACATGTGAATTGCTGCAAAATGGAAAAAGAAAGAACTCGGAGTTGTGACAGCTTCTCTCCGTGGCTGATGTCAGACGGTGCACACACATACAGCCCAGCGAGGAAAGCAGTTATATGATAACAAAGGCATTGTGTTAATATAAGATAGGCCTACGGAATTAATCACTGAAACGGACCCATGCGACAAAGAGAATTGGGAGTTAGGATGGGGAAGGAGAATTTTTTCAGCCTGGACTTTGAAGAAACCTGGTGTCCCTCAGATTCAGTTTTAGAATACCTACGGAATTTAAACCCTTCAAGTTTTCTTCAGTTGTGATTTTAATATTATACATTAATATTCTCTCCTTGGAGGACTCAAGATTTTTAATCTTTTAAAATCAATATCTTTGTAAAATACCAAAACATAGATATTAAAGATTAAAAATAAAATGCTAGAAAATATTCTCAGATTTATAAAATTTTAAATGACCTTCAAAAGACATCAAAAGATGCCCTTCAGAAGATAAAACTTTTAAAATTAGATTCTAACATTAAGACAGATTTTAAAATCTTCCAGAATGACAAAATAATGTTTTTCTCTTACAAGCCACAGGTAAAAACATGAAAAGATCTGTGACAAACAAGATCTGTAGGTTTTGTTTCTGTTGCAGTGGTCAGGTGTTTTATGGCAACAAGAAATCTCTTAAGGAAGTATATAGTTTGGTTTGTAGAAGCTTCCAAATTAAGGGGCTAGAAATAAAGCAAGTTTTAAAATGATCTCAGATCTGCCATGTGTTCTATTACGAAGAAGCAATTTATCATGTTCTGGCTGTACTTTCCTATAGGAGAATAAAAATCTATGTGGTCTTCTGGCCGTAAAAACAGAAACATCTGCTAGTATTAAAGGCACTGCCTGGCAGCCTGTTGGCAGATGTGAAACCCAGACTGGTCTCCAATCAGGTGTGCATTATGCAAATAAGAAAGACAAGATAATTTTAGGGAGTTAAAATTATTTGATTACCCCAAAGATTTAGTTTCCCACTTGCTTTGGCATATTGAATAATATTTAGCAATAATCAGTACTTACTTTCATCTGCCTGTAGCTTCGATGGGATTTGGGGTATATGTTAGAACACATGTAAAACGCCCCAACTGTAAGATCTGGGTTTTTATTTTCTTTTTTCCTAATAAGATGTTAAAATATCTTAATCCACAGTTTATTCCTTTCTCTTAATATTAATTGTAACTTTCCTAGCTTTCCATGTAAGCAGAGATTTGAACAAAAGGATTTGGATGCAGCACTGGATAATTTCTTTAATCAAATCAGATTAACAATGCCAAAACTTTTTGTCCTTTAATAACCTGATGCAACTTTTTATTTTCATCCAGCACTAATCATCCTATATTAAAAACTGATATTTCATATTCAAATGGATAAATTCTTGCTCTATCCAAAAGACATCTTGCAGTCCAAAGGAACATGCGTTTGTAGACCACTGACTTGAAGATCTTCAGTGTTTAAAACCATCTCTCAAAATAAAGGAAGTAGCCATAGCTGGTTTGGCTCAGTAGTTAGAGGATCAGCCTGCGGAATACAGTTTCCCAGAGTTGATTCCAGTCAAGGGCCGAAGGCAACCAATCGATATGTCTCTCACATTGATGTTTCTCTATCTCTCCCCTTCCTTCCACTCTCAAAAAATTATTTTTAAAAATATCCTTGGGTGAGGATTAATAAAAAGTAAAATACAAGAAGTATGCAACTTCCAAAGGAGCTTTATTTTCACTTGGTTATTCAAAACTCAGATCCACCCATAGACATGGATTTTAAAATATTAGAGTTGTAGGAAGAAACTCACTTAACTCATTGGGTGGCTGGAACGGTGTGTAAATTTAAAATGAAAGATGGCAGGCACCAATACTCTTTTAGTAATAATATTTTTTTTAAGTTTAAATTTTAACATGTAACTTTTAAAGCTTTGAATTTAAGTAGATGATCAAAATTGTGCTTAATTACGTTATTATGAATGAGGTCTCTACAACGAAAGTGAAGAGCAAGAAACAGATCATGAAAACTCTACCACTTACTAGCTATGTGGGCTTGAGCAATATCTTCAAATCCATCCTTTATAAAATGGGCATAATAATAATAATACCTATCCTATTGGGTTAGTGTGATGATTAAAAGAGATAGCCATGTAAACTGCTAAGGAAGTTCCAGGCACATAGCACCTCAATAAATGCTATTATTCCCATACCCCCCACCCACATATATGTAATTTATCTAAGTATTCAGTTAAATACCTAGACCTTTCTTCTTTTCCTATTCAGTCACATGTTTACAAACAAAGGGAAAGCATTATCCAATGTCTGTGCACAGAAGAGGGATGACTTTTGCAATAAAAATCCTATTCATGATAGATATTACCAATTAACACCTTCTGATTTGTCACTAGTTCATTCTTTGATTTGATTTCTAACTACGCAGTATATAGTTTACCATGCTATTACAAACCACACTATACTCTAAATCTGTTATTTGTTTCTCTAACTGCTTAAATCCCATTAACTTTATTTCTGGATATGTTCTAGAATACTGTATCAAAAGGGGGTCCAGAAGATAGATCTAACACCTTAACTTTGGGCTATTCCTGACCAAAAACAGAATTTATAGCTAAACGAATCTTCCATTGATACACTCTAATGTTTGAGTATATTATATAGTATAGATAATGTTATATATACATATTATGTAGATAAGAATTCCCAGTAAAACAGGATACTTTTGACTAAAACTTAAATTCAATACCAATTTACAGCAAATACAGAGTAGAGAGGAATCTGCCAGATTACACCATGTGGATGACATTCTGCAAATTCCAAGCTGTGAGAAACACTATAAAACAAACAATTCAGCTGCCTTAACAATTGCATTGCAAAAAAAAAAAGAAAGAAAGAAAAAGATGGAGGGGAATATTAGAGATTAAAAGGGACTTTAAAATATTTCTTAAAAACCAAGCAAGTGTTTAGGGATGCACAGTGGAGTAAAAAAAAATATTATTTTTTTCAAAAATAACGTAAATTATGGAAAAAAGTCAGAGTTGCTATTGGGGGGAGGATTCTGATGGGAAGGGGCATAGGAAAGCATCTGTTGTGACTGGAAATCTCTATCCTGATTTTGGCAGGGGCTGTAATGGCATTGACCTTATAACAATCCCTTGTAACAAGTTATACATTTGGCACTCTTTAATTGTGCCACATTTAACCAAAAAACATGTTGTAAAACCCCTTATCTGAGGCAGTGATGCTGACCATGGTTTTTTCAATGTGATCCTGCAGCGAGTCGATGAGTAAGTCGCCCACCGGCTTCCAGCCATTTCTCACGGCCTCTGCCTCCTTCATGTCAGCATCCAGGTCGTCCATGGCTCCCTGAAGGTCTCTGAGTTTCTCCAACGCCTTGTCCACCTGCTTTTGCCAGTTACTAGTTACAGCATTTAGACTTTCCCACTTCTCTTTAACTTCCGAAGACTGCTTGCGCATGGCTTTGGCAATCTTTTGGGCTCTCTCCTCAGGAGTCAATTCTGTGATTAAACAAAAAAAGAGAATATTTGGAAGCTTAATCAACTTTGTATTCCTTACAGTCAAGTGTGAAGAGCATCTTTTGAAACTTTGCTACCAGGGTCCTGGGAGGCAGAGTTACACTAAACGGGGGAAGAACGAGTGTCTCTATACCTCTTCTAAGAATGCCCTGATGCTTCTCAAAAGAAGAAAATAGTTACAGAGTAGTAAGTGGCCCAGTGATTTCAGCAACTTCTAAATTTTACTATATTTGCAAACCTTGAAATATCACAAGTAAAAAAAAATAACATTTTTTCTTTCACATGTATTTCACATGTTATATAAAAACCAAAGAGCATGTTTCATTCCATTGTCCTACAGAGAAATGGGGAGTATAATTAGTAGATAAATCACTTTAAGTTACGAAGAAAAACTATGCAAAAAGAAGATGAATTTATCATTTTCCTTAAAAAAACAAACAAAAACAAAACAAAAAGTAACTGAAGACAAGTAACTTATCTTAGCTGAGTTTGTTTGGCACTCATCTTTAATACAGGGTGCCTTCTGTAGTCCAGGATCAATGTAGCACATAACCAATGTTACAAGAGAAAGATGTAAGATTTCAAGGACCATCCCAAACATTTCATGAGGGTTTCCAGAAGGTCTGAGGTAAAGTTAGATTTTCAGACAGGAAAGGGAAAGCATGATGCAAAGTCCTGCCACAGGACAGGGGCAAAAAGACAGAGAGAGAGTCTAAAAGACAAGGAAAAGGTAATGACAGAAATGAAAGTCAAGTTCAAAGCCCAGGGTCAGAAACAAAGACATGAGAAGCTGACAAGAAAAGGGCAGAGGAATTGGATGCACATAAGCAGGTTAGATAGATCACCAGCTAAACCCCCTGGGCCTCGCTCCCTCAACACCTGAGGATGCCTCCTTCCCTAGCCAGCTGGTTTGACGGTTTTCTTGCTTGACCAGTGGAAACAGAGATGCAGGTCAGAAACATACAATCAAGTTAAATTGTAAATTACTTTAAGATAGAAATGCACATTCTTGTTTGTGATAATAACCACCTTTTTGTGTCAGTCACATTTTTTAGCAACTTTCTCTGCATCTCAAAAATGTTCCAAATCACCATAAAATGAACTCAAGTTCATCCAACTTCCTAGGGAGACAAACTCAGCTAGCCCTCCTTAACTATAGCTTTCATACTCAACATAAATTTGTCTGTCTGTCTTTATTTAAATGCTATTTAAGAAGTCAAGTTAAAGGGGCCTGGACATATGTTTTTATCTATCTAAATTTCCAGAATATTCTAGATATCAATACTTAGACTTAACAGCAGCTATAGTAAATCTCAAGGGACCAAATGGACTCAAGAATTTAGTAACCATAGACCTCTGAGTTGCACTGCTGAAGTGCTCTGAGGCTATAAAGACACTTGAAAAATCCCTTGGCAATAAAATTATCAGGAGAGAATGTGTTATGATAGGTAGACTAAATGTACCAGCACATGATAAATATGGAAAACTAAGTGAACCCAAGACCCAGCTTCAAGGAAGGCTGAAGCTGGAATACAGTCTAGCACAACAGTCAGGGGAGGAACCAAGAAGCCAGGAGAAAAGCCCTAAACCATGCAACACATCAGGATTCCAGGGTTCCTGAGAAAGGACTTTGGAAGAAAAGATACGTCTTTAGGCAAACCTTATTTAAATCCTATACCTTCAAGATATTGAGAAAATGGCAACTATGTAATACTTATATTATATATAATTTATTCTTATATAAATATAAAATGCTATATGTGAGTTGAAACAATGATTCATAAATGGCTGGATGAGAAAGGGAATTGACCATTTCTATAATGGCAACAGCGGGATTTGTTAATAAGCCACTTGGGCTTTTTAAAAGATATATATTGAATTGCTAATGTCTCACTTTTGTAAAAACAAAAAACACACAGTACCAATTTCAGAACAGACAATTTAAGTATAATTATTTTCCTTGGATGCAATAAAAGCTGTGTCTGAGCCAGTCATGGAATTACCTGAGACATAGCTTCTTTCTCCTATGACAAAATACCTGACACTGGCTGTGACCTTTTGTCTTCTATGTAAAACCTTTTGACTGAGCAGTCCTTTTGTAGTATATATTATATAGTCCCTACTCAAGCAGCTACGCAGAAAAAAAGGAAAGCTCTATTTCACCATCTGTTTGCTGGAAATAAAAAAAAAAAAACGTTATCTAACCAGAGTCAGAAAAATAGTGCCTCCTACTAAACCAATAATCTGTTTATTATTATACTAGAGGCCTGGTGCACAAAATTCATGCATGGGGGAGGGGAGTTGTGTGCCTCAGCCCGGCCTGCGTCCCCTTGCAATCTGGGACCCCTTGGGTAGGGTCCCTAGGCCTAGCTGGCGATTAGGGCCTATTGGGGCTTTCCTTTCCCGGTCTGCTGGCAGCTGGCCCTGCCCCCGCCGCTGCCACTGCTTGCTATCTTTGTGGTGCTGCCCCCTTCCCCTGCCACCAGTCGCCTCCCTCTGAAGGCAACAAGCATGGGGTGCAATCACTTGGCTGGACTGGGCCTCCATCTGAGGGACAATCACGGGCCAGCCCTGCACACCCGCCATAGCGTTGCTGTCCGGTAGCCTGGGCCTCCCTCTGTGGGGCGATTGTGGGCAATGGTGGGCCCTCCCCCGACCAATTGCATTGCACCTGCCTTGGCTGGCCTGGCGCCAGTGCATGTCATAGCTTGATCGTCTGAACGGTCGTGCTGCTGTTCAGTCAATCGATTTGCATATTACACTTTTAATATTATAGACTAGAGGCCCAGTACATGAATTTGTGCACATTGAAAGGAAATTAATTAGAAGAAATATTTTAGAGGCTGGGGAGTGACCATAGGAGGTTGGCTCCAGGGCATGCCTGGCCCATTTTGCCCAGTCCCAATTGGGGTGATTGGGGCTATTCAGCCGGGAAGAGACCGTGGGAGGGTTCCAGGGCATGTCTTGCCCATCTCGCCCAGACCTGATCAGCTAGACCCCAGCAGCAAGCTAACCTACTGGTTGGAGTGTCTGCCCTCTGGTGGTCAGTGCATGTCATAGCGATTGGTGAAGTGGTCGACTGAATGGTCTACTGCTTGG
>NW_006285042.1:4372943-4385533 GCF_000327345.1 Myotis davidii | reverse complement strand
ACTTTATAGAGAGGGTAGGGAGGGAGGGAGTAAGGGAGAGAGAGAGAGAGAGAGAGAGAGAGAGAGAGAGAGAGAGAAACATCATTTATCGGTTACCTCCTACACATGTCTGACCAGGGATCAAACCTGCAACCTGTGTATGTGCCCTTAACAGGAATTGAGCCTTCACCTTTTGGTATATAGGAGGATGCTCCAATCAACTGAATCACACTAGCCAGGGCAACAAACTCAGTTTAATGAAGACTTTAAACCAAGAACAGAGCATGGTCCCTAATCAAACAAAACTTCTCAGGGCATTTGTGAAACAGGTAATATGAAGCAATATTTGAAATATCAATTTATGACAATCTGGAGTAAGAAAATAAAAAAAAAACATTTAAAAAATCAAAACAGCAAAATAGCAGAAAAGATAAAAATAAATAATTACATGTTAAAATCCTCTCATTCTTCAAAAATCAAAGAACAAAGTTTGCTTCAAATTTTGTGAATAGATATTTTGTGGTAAGGATCTTCTTGAGCTATGGTTCTGAATACTGGTAACATATTAGAAACCATCTGAGAGTTTGTTTGTTTGCTTGTCTGCTTTTAAATGCTGATCCCCAGGGTGCCTACCCCAAAGGATTAAAAGATTCTGACTAAGTTGATCAAGAGTGAAGGGCAGCAAGAGTGAATGTAATGTGTTAGCTTATAAATTGATTACTCTGGTTCCTACTGCTGACACTCAACAGAGGATTTCCACTCCACTGAGTTGTGTCATTCCCACCCACAACAGAGCCACTGACACTGAAGGCCAGAGAGCAAAGAAATCTATTTTGCATTTGAAAAGGCAGTAATAGAGGCTAACCCCAGAGACAGAGGAAATAGCAGGATAAAACTAAATAAATGTACTGACAATTCTCAGACCAGCAGCACTTTTCCTATGTCACTCTCCTATTCCTTATTGTGTATGTGTATGTCTTGTGCATATGTGTGTGTATTCTTTGAAGGGGAAGTATTTTGTTTCACTCTTCATTTTTCCATCCTCCTCCTTTCAGGCCTTCTCATTTACTGGACCAAATTTTGAGAATGGAATCTCATTTAATTTCTATATTTATATTCTTATATTTGTTATTATATATGTAATAATATATTGCAACTATTACTACATTTATTGTATATTTACGTACTTTAAAATAGCAATTTTTATTGTGTTACAAAGATATCCAAAGAGAGCATCTTTTAGGAAGAAGGAAGATGAGAAAGAACAAAGAGCCCAGCTGCAGAGGCTCAGTGGTTGAGCATGACAGTGTGATTTCCAGTCAGGGCACATACCTGGGTTGCCACCTTGATCCCCAGTAGGGGTTATGCAGGAGGTAGCCAATCAATGATTCTTTCTCATCATTGATGTTTCTCTCCCTCTCCCATCCTCTCTGAAATCAATAAAAACATACTTTTAAAAAAGAAAAAGTAAAAGAAGAGAGGAGACAGAAATAATCAATCCTGAAGTTTGCTCTCTGGTCCAATTATCTTTATCCTTCAACTTTGTAGATCAGTTGGATGGCATTTACATCACACTCTCCTTTATATCTTGAGGAGAAAGACCATAGTATGACTCACTGTAATACAGGTGAAAAACCAACTTGGACGAGGAGCAGAGACTAGGATTTGTCATTAGCCCTGCCCCCACCTTGACCTTCACTTTGAAGCAAGCTTCATGACCTGCTTTTCCCAGCTGTATCAGGTGGGAACACTATTTTCTCATGCTGGGAAAACATTTTACACCTACAGACTCTTTTACCTCTAAAATTCAATTATATAAGAAAGGCAGAGCTGCCTTAAGAAATCTTAATAGTAGAGGGGGAAAAAAACATCTCCCTCTGTGTATTTATGCAAAAATATATATATATTTTAATTAAAAAAACACAAGTATGCATTTCTCCTATGAACTAATGATAGAAATCTATAAGAGCCAGCCCCGTGTTGTTTATAATAAAGATGTCCCATGTTTATTATATTTTCTTTCTCAATTATGGTACTGACAACTATTTTCTCCATTGTGACTTTTTATTCTATAGATATTAAAGCTTTATGTCATTCATCTTTCATTTTCTTCCATCTTGGTTTTGCAGGCCTTAGTCTAGACATGGTTGTTCTCAATATATAATTAATGAATTGAGTTCAGTTGAATGGGATTTTTAGCTTTAGTCTTTATTGAGAATGCACAACTTCATCATTTTAAGTGGAACCATTCCTACTTATTTTTTCTTTCTCCTCTTCACACCCATGTAAAGCATTTATTTTAAAAAATGTTATACAGTGAAAGAGAATGCTTTAAAAAGTATTTCAAGTGTGGTAATTTCAACTATCTTGTTTGTACTATTTGTTGTTGTTTTTTACATGCATGATATTCTTACAGTTGTATTTCACCATAAGATGAAAAGAAAATATTAAGGAAAACAAATATAGAAAAACACATATAGAAAAGAAAATTTTCCAGAGTAGCTCCTCACTGCTGGACAATTTGGACAAGAAAAGATTAGAACATCATATGCTTGTTCCAATACTAACTAGTTATGTCATCATAGATAGGCCCCTTACCTCTTTGAACCTCAGTTAATATCTATAAAGCTATATATCTATATGTGCACATGCCTGGCCACAGTAGGGCCTCAAAAGAGTTCATTGATTTCATTTCTTTTATTATTAAATTATTAAGTCTGCGAAGTTTAGACATCTATAGAGATTTTCACATAGCAAACCAGGTTAATTAGCAAACAATAATTCAAGGGCAAAAACAATGCATCCTCATTTCTCTAGAGACTCCATTTGACTTGCTTTCTCTCACTCCCTCTCTTCTCACCCCCCTCTATTTCTCCTGCTCCTCTTTCTCTCCTTCTTCTTCTTCATGACCAAAAGATGCTTCTGATTAAAATAATGGGAAATAAATTTTTTTAAAAATTTCTTCTGATTACATGATTAAGATCAACTTAATTTATTTGAAATAATCAGTGTTTAAGAGGATCCTGTCCATTGCCTATATGGTGACAAATGACAACAATTCTTTATGAACCTGATTACAAGTACATCATCAAGTACCATTAGTTGATTATTTTCATGCTTCTAATTACATCCATCTAATAAATTATAAAGATGACAATAGTAAGAGACTAGTCAAAGTACATTAACCTGTTAATGTGTAGCCCAAATCTTTCAGCAGGGATATGATAGAAATTATATAGATCCATGCAGCTGCCAAGGAACTTCTCAAATCCCGTGTGTGTGTTTGGGGAGTGGGGGTGAATATGAACAGATGCATTTAGGAAAAAGCAAACTCCAAAATGCTAGGTATTAATTTGGTGGGGTGGGAGGCGGGGAGGTATCAAGGGGTGGAGAGGAAATAAAAATACAAATCACACTATGGAGTGAGATAAACAGTTCTGACCAGAACTTAATGAAGGTAGAAACAGAGGCCAAATACTTATAAGTTACACTGTTCCTGTAAAGAGGGACAAAGTAAACAGACTCAGCATGGAGCTGAGGAAGAAGGAACAGACTATTAAGAAGATTAACCTCTAAAGAAAGGAGCAAGAACAGCTGAGAGGCCCTGGAACAGAACTAGCTAAGCAACCTAAGATCCAGCTTTCAATTTTCTGTAACTGAATATTCCCTGAATATCCTCACTCTAATGGTAGTTTTATAATTTATTCAAGTCAGGGATCTGTGCTGGACAGAGGGGGGCAGGTCACTGAGGGCAGGAGAGTGATGCTGAACGGGAAGAAGGGAAGCTGGGAAGGTAAGTTCCCAGAAGGCAAGGATGTTTTGTTCACTGCTTCATCCTCAGGATCTATCTAGAATATCACCTGGCACACGGTCGGCATTCAATAAGTACTTGTTGAATAAATGTACAAAACTTTGTACAATATTATTGACTTAAAAAATAAATTTTCCCCTTTCTCCTTCAAGAATCAAAGGGCAAGAGTCATAGATTAAAAGTCTTCCATTTCTTGCTACATTGCTGCCCATCTCTCCCCAGGCTGCTTCCCTGTGGGATATACCAGCCAATTGATCAAGCTAAAAAAGAAGTCCTGAGCTTTCCATTATTTCCAAGCTTAGCCATTATTATAAAAGAACTTAAGTTATGTCTCATATTTATAAACTGCCAAAATAAGTTTAATTTGGCAAACCCTCTAAGTCACTCTTGAAGATTCCATATTTTAAGAGGAACAACAAAATAAATACACAACATTGAAAGAGATTAGTATCCCCCTATTCTTTATGTTTAAAGCTAAAAAGAACATCCCAGATGTTGATAGCAATATAATACATACATGTAAATTATTACCATCTTTTTTATTAGACAAATGTGATTTATGGATGGTTGTAACCATGATTAGAGAACATAACAGATGTGAACAATTAATATAAAATGTTGTGTCCATCAAACCAGACTTTGTTATATCATTTTTCATCAAGAATGTTGATTTCTTTCTTTAAATCCAATTTCATTACTATGGTATTCATTAGTAGGCCCAAACATTTTGAAATTTTTACTCAATCAATGGGCTTACTAAGCTGGCTCATTACATTACATTAAAGACTAGATTCGTTATAGATATCCATATTTGTAGAACTTTAAATTGGCAAGAAACACATTGCTGCTCTGTAGTTAAGAACACTAGGGGAAAAAGCAACATTATATTTTTCTGTGCTTTTTCACACATTACAACTTTACTAATCTAATTTGGACTTAAGGAGCTAATTAAATTATTGTCTTGGTCTATAGGCCGGAAAGCAATTAATCTTCCAAGTTTTTATGTGAAAATTGAAAAGACAAAGTCTAATACTGTCTAAACTCCTTTTCCCTTGGTGCCAGGAAATAAGTAAATTGGTACGTCATCCTACTAAGCAACCTGATATTTCATTAAGGAAAAGGCAACAGTAAAGGGCAAGGCAAAGAGTTATGGAGATTTAATTATTATTATTTATATTTTTATCCTTACCCGAGAATATATTTTATTGATTGTAGAGAAAGAAGAAGAGAAAGAAAAGAGAGAGAGAGAGAGAGAGAGAGAGAGAGAGAGAGAAAGAGAGAGAGAGAAAGAGAGAGAGAAATGTTGATCTGTGATAGAATCTGCAACCTAGGCATGGGAATCAAACCCACAACCTTTTGGTGCACAGGATGATGCACCAACCAACCGAGCCATCTGGCCAGGGGTAAAAATTTTATTATTTTATAATTTTTAAGTAGAAAAATATAGAAAGTAAAACCTTATTTCTACTGAATATCTAGAAGCATTTATGATAATTGGGATAATTAAGTTAGTATACTATGGTGGTTAAGAGCAGCAGGTTTAGTGAGAAGCCTGAGTTGGTGTTTCAGACCTGTCACATGGTGACAGTATCCTTCAAACCTCTCAAAGACTCAGTTTTCTCATCCATCCAGTGGGTGGTAAGAGTACTCCCACCGCAAAGAGTTGCTATGATAATTACAGGAATCAAGGCAGGTGAGGTGTCAGCATAATGCCTGTTATACCATAGCGTGGGATCAATGTTGGCTTGTGAACATCTATGTTTACAAACATTTCTCTCATCTCTCTTCCTTTCTGGGTGTTGATTCTTCCTCCATCTAACATTATGCTCATACAGGGGAGGTCTGCCAATCCCACCAGACTCTGAGCTCCACACTCCTCAGGCTGTAAGTCAGAGCCCTGCCCTGGAATGTGCTGGATGTAATACAAGGGCTCTCCCTCGCTGGTATGAGCGTGTGAGGCAGATGGTGATAGGAAAGTTAAGACACTGAAAACCCGTGGAAAGACATGGAAGGAAAGACATGGAGAGAAGGCTTCTGGGTGGCTTTCCTGTCGTTGTGGCCAGCTGTGCCCTTGCCCTTACTGTAATTTGGTTATGGGGGTTAATACATTCCCTGTGTGCCCATGATTACAGAATGATGGTGTCTGTCATTCACAATAAATGGGATTCTAATTAATAAATCTGTTATTAGTAAAACAAAAAATGCAGTGTGAAAAAATACCCATTAGTTTTACTAGCCTAAATATTTAGGTTAAGTGTCATTTGGTCTCATTTAATGAGATGCAAGGAAATAATTACTGCCATCTTTTTAATATAATCTTAAGTTATACTGAGAATCAGTATAAATGTAACTTCTACTAAACTTTATGATTTCATATTTTTACTCGTTTAATGATCATGACATTTTATTTGCACAAGTTTGCTAATACTGGCATAAAATGGATTGACATAGTAGACTGAAAAATGTCATTTATTACTTGTTATACCATAAAACATATGAGATTTCACATAGGTTAAAAGTAGTCCTAATAATTGGTTTTCTAAAATATCATGCACATTTATTAATTAAACATTTAATAGTTAAATATTTAATGATTAAAACAGTATGCACTGAATTAAAGTATTAACTACTACTAAATACACACAGCCAGCTATCAAAGATCAAAGAGGAGAAACAATAACCCATATATACTATTTTATCTGAAAAGATGATCATTAGTAACCAGTTATCATAGGTACAACCATATATACCTAGATGAAGTTGTGGATAAATAAACCCATACACAACTATACACATTACACACAACTATAAAAGCATGACCACACTAAAGTAATATTCTGACTACGACTGAAATGAAGCAAAGTAAACCAATCAACTACACCATGCTAAAAAGAAATAATAGTCAGCCTGGAATAACATAATAGTCATAGTTATAGTAAAGCCTGGACTGGAATACATGTTAATGAAGACTAAGGGGAAATTTATGAACAAAATAATGCAAACTTTTTGTCTTAAAATCAAAAGCTAAATAGAGTAAAAGCGCTTTCCTACATCTACATCTACAATGAATTGTACATGTTTTCTAAACACTATTAGAGGTGACTTATCTTGGTAAAGCATTAGCAGCAATACCTTAACTTCAAATCATAAAATGTGTGTGCGCAGGCACGCGTGGCACCTGCACTGGCATATGCAACTGCCTGCTCTGTATGTGGTGTGAAGGGAGGGATGCAGACCTGAGGCTCTAACTCCCCTGTGCAAATTTGACTTTTAACTTGAGCTGTAGGTAATGAATAGTTAAGAAGGCACATTATTACTTCACATACACAAGAGGTTTGGGGTCAGGAATGGGCTAAGGCCTACTGTGGGTGGATCCCACAGATATCTTGCGAGCTATCGTCAATAGACAGTTGTGTGGTTTTCAAAGGAATTTAAATTTTGGGTTGAAAATAGCAAGGGAGTTTGGAAGAACATGGGAGAAGCCAAGAAACATTTGTGAAGGTTTAAGAAGTTCTTGACACTAAAAGTAAGAAGGAGCGAGGAGGTCAGTGGCCAATGAGCAGAGGACGAGAGGAGGTCAAAATGAAGGGAGAAGGTAGAAGCCAGCCAAAACCTGGGGGTTAAGAAAGTCACCAACATGGATTAGTGCTGTTCCTGGATCTACCCTACTTCAGCTGATGATCTTGGTCAGCAGCACAATATTTTTTTAGACGTCTGTATTTATTTTTCAAAAGAAGCCATACTCTATGATCTGCCCAACTCATTAAGATAGTTAGGAGAATAAGAAAGTGGTTTAAGAACAGCCTGTCGGTGTGGCTCAGTGGTTGAGCATTGACCCATGAACCAAGAGTTCACATTTTGCTCCCCATTCAGTACATGCCGGGATTACAGGCTCCATCCTCGGTAGGGGCATGCGGGAGGCAGCCGAACAATTATTCCCTCTCATCATTGATGTTTCTATCTCTCTCCCTCTCCCTTCCCCTCTCTGAAATAAATAAAAACATAAAAAAATAAGCACAAGATCAATATAAATGGTGATGAGAGGTGATTAAGCCAGGTGATTAAAATAAAATGAAAAACAAATTCAAATGCATTAAGTGTTGCCATATACCTTTAAACTTATACAACTTTACAAATCAATCACATGTCTGTAAAACTAGGGGGAAAAGAAAATATCTAGCAAACCATACCTGATGAGATTCTTTGACAGCAACTAATCATTTAGTTGAAATAGTTTGCTTGTTTTTTATAGTATTTTTCAGTCAACAGATGCCTGAGAACAGCTCATGCTTGTGCTACTCAGTAATGACCCCAAACTCCACAGGCTATCATTAAAAAATATAAATATACATATGCTACTATAATCGAGAATAAAACAAAATGAAGAAAAGAAGCTGGAAGAAAAAAGACATTGGGAAAGAAAAATCATGGAGAGAAGTCTTTTCTGGAATAGTTACTTAAAAATAAAAAGATGACTCCATTTTGGTGTGCCCATGTGGCACAGTACACAGAGTGTACTCAGTAAACAAATGCTTACGAAAAAGAATTGTAAAAATCATACTATGAGCCCTAGCCAGTTTGGATCAGTGGTTAGAGCACTGACCCTCGAACTGAAGGGTCTTGGGTTCCATGCCCAGTCAAGGGTACGTACCTTTGTTGCAGGTTCCCCAGCCCTGGTAGTGGTGCATGCAGGAAGCAACCAATAAATGTATCTCTCTCACCTTGATTTTTCTCTCTCTTTCTCTTCCCTCTCCCCTTCCTCCCTCCCTTTCATCTCTCTCTCCTCTCTCCCTCCCACTCTCTCTAGAAATCAAAGGAAAAAATATCCTTGGGTGAAGATTTTAAAACTAACCATGATATGATTTCTCCCCACTCTATCCCCTCCAACAATGAGTGCTTTACTCAACGTTACACAAGGTAACTAATGTTCAAATGCTCTCTATTTCTGATAGCAGTGGCACGGAGTCATGGTAAACATCAGACGTATAAAATCTATTATGGACAATTTTCTTTCATTTACTTTTAATATCAGGTAAAATCAGCCAGCAGCTGATTTACCTGATATTACTTTTAATATCAGGTAAAATCAGCCAGGAAAGGAGAAAGTATGGAAATTGCCAATCGTAAAAAGAAAATAAAACTTAAAAAGTCATAAAGTTACATGATTTTTTCCCCTTGCCTATCAGGTAGAGTATGTGAAAATGGGGCTTAGGAACATCTAGAGTATAATAGCAAAATAAGAATTTAAAAAGCAATGTGTGTTTTTCAACTCCTTAAACTGACTGACCATTGAGGAGGAAAATTTTAGCAAAGTGAAGCGTTAGTGACATAATAACACTTGCTTACGGCTATGAAGTAGCTTATTATAAAAATGCTTCCTCTGTTCTCTGCAAAGTGCGGGGGAAGCAAGGAGATGAGAAAAACAGATTTAAGGTATACTCTCAATTGGATAAGGAGAGACAAGTAAACTTCTCATTTTTCCTTCCACACTTAAAAAAAAATGCAACTACAATAGCACCTTCTTTCTTGCTGTATTAACTTGGAATATTCTGTTGCACTTTCCAGGGCCTCTGTAATCTGAACCAGACAGCACATATAAGCTCCTCACCTCCGTTCCAGGCACAAGCCCTTGACTCCCAGGTTAGGCTGACTGACTACCAGATGCACAGCCCTCACTGCTGTGCTGCTGGCTCTGCTGGTCCTGCCCAGTGTGGTCATCCCTCTGCCCTGAACCTAATCACTTCCTACCATACCCAAGAGTGCTCAGCTCAGGCATCCATTCAAGCAACAGCTATGCAGTAAGCACCTACTATGTACATGTCGGTGTGTGCATCACTCACATGTATATGGTATGTGTGTGCATGATTCATACATAACTGAGTACTCAGAGGAAATAATTCCTCACAGGTAGAAATAGCAATTCTTCACAGATAGAGACTGTGGGGTTGCCAAAAGGTGGAGACTCAACAATGACTTAGGTCCCCAGTAGGCTGACTGGGAAGACAGTGTTACCACAGCAGAAAATAAAAGCTAATGCTAAAAAAGAGAGTAAGTGTGCTGCTGCGCATGTGTCCCACAGACACACATACAAAACTAGATTTAAAAGGGTCAAGGACTTCATGGCCTTGGGAAATTTATTCAGATTGAAGCAGAACTTCCCTGAGAAAGGCTGAGTGGGAAAACAGCTACCTGTCCAAAGGCCTGGTCCAGTTCCAGCTGCAGTCAAAGGGAGCCTTTTCCAAATGTACTTCCCTTCCAAGTAAGAAATGCTCTTGAATCACACTGTGGGACACAGCAGGAGGCCGACGCGTAGGTCTGCTTTCACTATGTGAAGTGAGTGACTGAGAACTATTTTGAATGGCGGGTTTATTTTAAAAAAATGCATCAAAATGCTTTTATTGCCAACAGTGAAGTATCATCATAAGGACATATGCTGGCGCCAAAATTTATACGATTTATTGCTATTTGCTAGTAAGGTAGTTACTATTTCCATTTTAAACCAAAGTGCATAAATAGTACAAGCTGTTATTTTTAAATTAAGTAAAGTCTGTCAGGTGCTTGTAACAGAAAGGCACTTCAATGTCTTATTTTAAAAAGTAATCTTGAAAAATACAAGTTTATAACAATCTCTATAGATTTTAAATATTTCATACATGTACTACTGTATTTAAATATCATTTTCTATTTGCAATTATTTACTACGTAATTTGTTGAAATATAAGACATGTACATTTTTATTTCTTAAAGAAATTACTTTTAGTTTCAATGTGCTTTTTAATAAGTCAAATTTTCTGTAGTTAATTTCCTTTTGAAAAAAATAATATTGAGGTATACAGTCATTTAAGAAGCTAGACATTTGTTAAATAATAAAATTTGATTCAGTTATTTCCAGAATAAAAAAAAATGTAATGTCCAATCCTGAAATAATGTCAGGCCCTGAAGTGCTCTAGGGGCATTTCCTACTGAATTGGGGTTATTTGTGCTCCCCACATGTGTTTTCATGGTGGACGAAGGAAACCAGTCTCACCTGGTTTTGATTGTAGGTTTCTTCTTGGTTCTTCAGGGGCCTCAATCGGCTGATCAGCCAGGAAAACGCGAGCTTGGTCTATTGCATTCAGGACAGAATATTCCTTCTCCTTTAACTCACGCCTCAGTGCCTTTGCAAAGAGAAGCAAAAGTTGAATCTGTAAACTAACGTGTTCAGCAAGTAATGGAACATATTAAATTAGACTTCCCACCACACTTGTCACAGGAATGACTAATTACCAGCATTTAAGCAAAGTTAGAAGTGAAAAATATAAATTTTACATATATGAATGATTACACATGAATAAGAGCAAAAAGATGATTCCTGTAGAACTTAAAAATGCAAAAACAAAACAAAACCGTTTACAAAGAATTGTGACAGCATACTAAGCTTACACACAATGTACTTTCAGGTCTTATTGCTGAAAAATAATAGCCTGTTCTAAAACACTTTTTTTCTAATACGACTGACAAAATAGTATACCTAGTGGTACAGAAGAAGGCAATTTCACAAGTAGTAATGAGATTCTCAGAAGTGTTTACATTCTTTAGGATATATGAAGAACCAAATTAAGAGATTGAAACAAATTAAAGTACACAAAATCAAAACTAAACCAGAGAACACATAAAAGACAGTCTCCAATTATCTTAAAATATGTTCCATTTCTCATGCTGAGGCAATTACAATTTTTCCCCATGAGGTTTTTCATGCAAATCTATGATTCTCAGAAAAGTCCGTCTTCAGTACTTTTATTCTTTTAGGTAGGGTTACACTTTCACCCTGCTCCTGTAAAATGTTTGGTGACTAAAACTCTAATTGACTAGAATTTAAAAACAATAAAACTCAGCCCATGACTATTGCAAGATAAGAATAAGTGAAGATTTTCTTATGTGCTACTTTAATACTATAGCTAAGTCAAAATTATTGTTAGTATTGTTATCCTCTTAAATTATGCACATAAAAACCTCCTGACTCTAATATTTTGCTTTAAATGAAGTTCCTTGTCAACACATTATGAAAATTCATTTTTTCACTTTCTAAAATATTACACTCTAGTTAATATTTTAGAATCAATAAAATCTTTCCTTATGAATACAACATAGCATTTGACATAACATATTGGGACAATGAGGTATTTCTAGACTATATCCTCACTTTCCACAGTAAATAAAAAATAAAAAACTAAGCATGAGTGTGTGTGTGGGGGGAGGTTGAGGGTTAATGGGGGGGGGATAAGACACATTTGTAATACCTTAACTAATAATAAAAAAAAAAAGTAAAAAACTAGAGATGCCAGAATATTCATCTGATGTGAAAAACTGGAGTGAAACACCAGAAAACATTGGTAATGAAGTTAAAAAGGCCATCACAGGTGGGGAGGGCTAAGAAGAGCTGGGGAAATACATTGTCAGTATTTTTGACTTTTACATTATGTACAATTGTGACTTCGTTGAAAAATTTAAACTAAAAGAATAAAAGTGAACAGCTACTCACAATTTAGACACAGTAATAATGTACAGGATATAAGATGAAATAAAACTTTCTCTAAAATTCATAGATAACATGTGTCCTTCCTATTATCCTATCTAATAATGGACAAACATGATACTTAACCATAACTCCGACACGTTTCCCATTGGCTAATCAGGGTGATATCCAAATTAACTGCCAACCAAGATGGCGGCCGGCAGCCACGCAGCTGAAGCAAACATGAGGCTTGGTTGCCCTGGCGATGGAGGAACCCAAGGTTCCCCGCCAGCCGCAGCCCAGCTC
>NW_006285042.1:4367536-4372578 GCF_000327345.1 Myotis davidii | reverse complement strand
TCCGCCTCCTCAGCAGCGCTAAGGATGTCCGACTGCAGCTTAGGTCTGCTCCCTGCTAGCAAGTGGACATCCCCCAAGGGCTGCCGGGCTGCCAGAGGGATGTCTGATTGCCAGCTTAGGCCTAATCCTCCAGGGAGTGGGCCTAAACCAGCAGGTGGTCATCCCCTGAGGGGTCCCAGACTGCGAGAGAGCACAGGCCGGGCTGAGGGACCCCCATCTCCCGAGTGCACAAATTTTTGTGCACCGGGCCTCTAGTATATATATATAGGCAAAGACTGACCATGAAGCAAGCACTAGGCAATTAACTCCAGATCAATTATCGCCCATGAGCATGAAATAACTATGTTGGGAGGAAAGCACCCAAACCTCCACCGTCTCTATTTAAGAAGTGCAGGTTGTGAAGAAGTCCCAAGGTGTGACACTCCATGACAACAAGATGATCTTCAGATATTTAAAGTTTCTCATGTACAGAAATAAAGGAGACACACACACACACAAAGAAGAAAATATATTTGTGATCCAGAAATATCTATCTATCTATCTATCTATCCACACACATTTATAGGTCTTGAGTCAATTATTCCTTCAACATAGATTACTATTAGAGCAAGAAGCTCCAGATGAATGAAAATACCCCTAGTGTTTACTTCCAAAACCTATTGGAAATCTAAAATGAGGACATGAGAAAACATGTTGCCTAAAAGATAGCAGTGAAAAACAGTCAGAAATGTGGCAGAAGTGTCTCTAAACATTTTAGTGGCCAAGAGTATTTATCTCCCAAACCCAGTCCTAACCATTACAGGTGGGAACAGCAAAGGTTTTTTAAATGGTATTCAAGGGCTTCGCTAGATTCCTTCTTTTTGAAAGGGAAGGACCAGGAATGCACCCACTGAACACAAGCTGCTAGAAGCAGCTAGAAGACACCTCCCTCTGGTTTATCAAATAGGATGGAGGATTCACGGACAGTATTTAGAGATTTGGCATAAATGAAAACCCAGTGAACACCTGGTGATGATATGGAAGGAAGTGAAAAGCTAAGAGAAGCCAGAATATAAAGGAATGTGGCTCAGAGAGGGAAGAACAAAACCAGAACTGGTCCCGAGGAAGCGATTATGGGGCATATATTCCACAGAGGATGAATCCAGATCTTATGGTGGAGAAAGAAGATATGACGTACAGAACTGAGGAGTACAGAAGTTCTGACTGGGAGCTCTAGATTAGTACTAGTCCTCAAAGTGTGTATTGGGTAGGAGTGTAAGGCGGGGTGGGGGGTTGGGGGGAGCAAAAAGAGATTTGTCTTCAGACTCTTTAGAATTTCAAGAATCCAAATGGAAAAATATATTTGTCTACAGAAAAAATACTGGGGAAAACTGACTGGTCAACTTCCTTGATGGCTGGGATTTTATCAATTTCACTCAAATGCTCTCACCGTGGATCAGTTCACTGACTGGCAGTTGGCTCTGCCTGGGAAGCTCTTTCCAAGATATCACAAGGCAGATCCCTCATCCCATGAGGCCGCCTCAGCAAAGCCACCCACCCACATTATTTAATGGAGCAGTCCACCTTTCCACTACCTGCCCCATGCCCATCACTATGCCGCACCATTGGTGTATTTCCTACACCTATCATCTTGTACTCTGCAAGGCAGGTATTTAGTTATGTTTATTGTTTATTTTCTGTCTTTTTCAGATAAAATGTAATCTCCACAAGGCCAAGGACCTTTTCTGTTTTTGTTCAACGCAGTGAAAAAGGCACCCACATCGATGCCCTGGGACGTAGCAGAGCTTAGGTGGCTCCGAAATGCTTCCTGGCAAAGGTGGTGCCTGTATTGAGTTGTGCAGAGAGACAAGGGAGCTCCGAACAGAGGAACTTAGACACTAGCAGAAGAATAAGAGAGTGTGACAGTGAGCATTCAGGGAACGACAGATATTTACTACAGATAGAGCAGCAACAGCTGAGTTTGGAGAGGTGGGCGCTGGGAAGCCACTAACCAGCTGGACATGGGGCGGGGAGTGACTGTCAGACTTGCATCTTCGATTTTACACTATAATTGTCAGGTCTCCCGGATTTGTAAAAAACAAATCTGAGTCTGAGAAAGCTGCACAGCACTGGAGAATCCGATTTTCCTTCCTGACCGCATTAAACACCAGCACTGCACAAAACAATCTGCTCTCCACAGGCCGTTGTCAGGAACTGTCTCATGAACTCCTTTGATGTGCCGAGGTATGGAAGTAGAGGAGGCAAGTGTAGGCAGGTGGGAACCATGCCAGGTAAGGAAAAATGTGGGGCTGCAGCACCAATGCCGACTTAATAGCAAATGTCCAAGAGGACAGCATACATTTAATAATATCTGTGCATACTCTATTTTGCAAATTTAATTTTGTGATTCAATTTCCATTATATTTAATTGCATGTCAGAAACGGGCTTAACTTTCAACAGCATTACACATACAATCACTTCAGCATCCTTAACCTCTCAATTAGACATGAAAAAAAACCAGCATTTCCTAAGCACCTGGTGAACATTAATGATAAGATAATTAGACTCCAACAGAGTTGTTTTGTATACAGAGCTACAAAGTGGCATTCAGCTGTAGGTTCTGATGTCACGTGACATATATGGGCTGCCTTAAGTGAGTATAACATAATCCAATTGGAATTTTTCCTATTTTAATGGCTTTTTATTTTCATTCAAAACAATTCTGTTTTCAGATAATAACAAGTATTGGCGAGGTTGTAAAGAAGTTGGAACCCTCATCTGCTGCAGGTGGAATGATGAAATGGTACAGCCACTTTGAAAAACAATGTGGTAATTCCTTAAAATGTTAAACATAAAGTTACCATATGACCCAGCAATCCCAATCCTAGGGTATATGTCCAAGAGAACTGAAAGTATATGTCCACATAAAAACTTGTACATGAATGCTCACAGAAATATTATTCATAATAGCCAAAATGTGGGCACAACCTAAATATCCATCAGTTGGTGAATGGGTGAATAAAATGTTGTATATCCATATACTGGAATCTTATTCAGCAATAAAAATGAAATACTGATACATGCTACAACATGGATGAATCTTGAAAACATCATGCTAAGTGAAAAAAAAACAGACATAAAATGCCCATTACTACAAAATGTGGAAACAGGTAAGTAAGTGCATAGAGACAAAAAGTAGATTAGCGGTTACTTAGGACTGCAAGATAGGAGGGGAGCTGAGGGCGTCACTGGTCATGGGTATAGGGTTTCTTTTTGGGATAATAAAATTGTTCTAAAACTAGATTGTGATGATGGTAATGTGACTCTGGACATATACTAAAAGCCACTGTGCTGTACATTTAAAAGGCATGAATTTTATGTTATGTGAATAATATCACAAAATTGTTATTAAAATAATTATGTTCTTTCTCTGAAAAAGTGCTGTAGATAATTTATTTATTTTTTTAACCTTATCCTCACTCACCTGCAAAGTAATAACTCATCCCACATGTTTAGTGTGTTTCCATCCCATATATTAGTGTTTCCAGAACATTTTGTATTTCTAACAGAACTCATCCTAATATAGTGTCAATTCTTCCAGAGTAAGGCTCACGTTTCAATCATTTGAAGTTCTTCTCAATGCCTGCCTAAACACACACACACACACACACACACACACACACACACACACACGCCGCCCCCTTGCTCCTTACCACCCACCTGCAGTGGAGGCAGGAAAGGCTTCCGCCACCACTGCTGAGCTTGCCATCACATGAGCCCTGCTTCTGGCTGAGCAGCACTCCCCCTGTGGGAGCACACTGACCACCAGGGGGCAGCTTCTGCACTGAGCATCTGCCCCCTAGTGGTCAGTGTGCATCATAGCGACCAGTCATTCCACCTCTCAGTCAATTTGCATATTAGCCTTTTATTATATAGGATATTACTGAATATGTGCTTGGGATAATGAATAAAGAAGGAATGTTTTCAGAATTAAATACTACGTAAAATCACAAAATGTGGCCATGCAAAATATCCCAAAGTTCCCAAATCTTATTATCTTAAATTAGAATAACTATTGAATTCCAGGTAGCTCTGGATTTTTTTTAACTATATACTTTGCAAATTATTGGTGAATAATTTTCAGAAACAAAGTTAGTTTTCTCCTATCACCTGTAAGCTAATAAGTACTAAGTATTTCATTTTGCGGTTGGCTATTATTTTATTAATAGCAAATATTCTTTTCTCTGCTTAAATAAATAAGGAACTGATCTTACTATAAAAAAAATGGTATGAGCTCATTCCATCTGTCCCCTTTTTACCACATCCTAATCATGATGTAACTGCATAGGGCATAGTTTCCAATAATTTCAAAACTATTGCAGTGATTATATTGAAGGTTATATCCATTTTCACTCTTGTGTATCAAGCCCATCTAAAATTATTGGCTTAAAACAATCATGAGTTATTTTTCATGATTCTATGAGCTGGTTGGCAATTTGACCAGCAACCCGGCCGGTGCCAGCAGAGGTTACTCCGGAGCCTGTAGTCATCTGTGGCTTGAATGGAGTGGAAGCCCAAGATGGTCTCACTCACATGTCTGGCTGGAGCACCTCAGTTTCCTCTACCTGGTTTCAAATTGCCCAATAGGCTGGATTTGGGCTTGTTTAAAGCACAGTAATTAGTGCTCCCAAAGGGCAGAGTAAAAGCTGCAAGATCTCTGCAGACAGGTTCTGGATCAGCTCTGCCCAATGAAACCTTCTGCAGTGATAGATATGCTTTAAAACTATGCTGTCCAATATAGTAACCACTAGTTGCCTGTGCTATTTTGAACTTGAAATATGACTAGTACAACTGAGAAACTAAACTTTAAGTTTTACCTAATTGTAATTGATTTCATTTAAGTACAAATGGTCGCATGTGGCTGAAGGTTACCATATAAGTCAGTGCAGTTCTAGAATTCACACATCACTTCCACCAGCTCCCATTGTAATACTGACTCCCTCGAGGGGAACAGCACGGATCCCCTGCACAGGGGGCTAGGTACGGAGAAGCATGGTTCCTT
>NW_006285042.1:4361787-4367108 GCF_000327345.1 Myotis davidii | reverse complement strand
GGTTAGCACGGGTGTCAGGGTTACTAATATTTCATATAAGCGCTCACAAAGGCATCTCAAAGACAGTGGTATTTGAGGACAGATCACCATACAGCTGACATCTAGTTGCCTTGTGGACTCAAGCCTTGGTCATTGACCTAAAAGTGCTGTGTGTGGCAACGTGTCACAAAGCTTATGCATTTCCCATTTCTAGTACCTACGCGGAAAGAGCCTCAACCCTCCTGCAGACAAATACATGTAAAATGAAGCTTTGTCTATAAGCAACAGACTAGAATCAGTTCAACAAGGAAGATGATACAAAACAATTTCTAAAAATTAAATTTAAACTATATTTAAAAGTTTCATATAAGGGAATATAGTCTCAGATATCTCAAGAGTCAAGGATAATAAATGGAGAGCACCATGATTGTCCCATGGCCATAAGAAAATATTCAACTTCTCTCCCTTTCTAAGGTGGCATGAGATCATAACAGAATTTTCCAACAAAGATTTCCACCAAAATAAAAATGTCAAAACAATTTATACAATCTGTAAGGAAACATGTCAGGCATAAGAGAAGACAGCAATTAGTAAGCCATGATCCTAACTCTCAAGGAATTTATATTAGAGAGGAAAAAATAATGCTAGTGAGGATACAGAAAGTGCCACAAACCTTTGAGAGGGGTATAAATAGAGCACTGGGGAAATACACAGGCGGGGGAGGGAGGCGAAGGGGGTTGCAAGCTATCTGTTAAAGAAATATGTGAACTGCTAATGAAAAAGAAATTGGAATTAGATTAAAGGTAGTAAGGGGGAAAGCAATTCAAGTAAACAAAATAAAGGTGAGGTAATCTAGTGTCTCATTGTTTTCTCTGGTAAAAGTAACGTCTGCATGCTCATGCAAACCAAACGAAGCCCGGGGATGTCAGCTTAATGAAGACCTGATTCAAACACGAGAAGTTAACTACTAAAAATCAGTTTTCCTTCGCGATGATTTCTATGAGCCCAAGCTTTAGCAGAGCCCACCTTTCCGGCTACTTCTCTGTCCCTTTCAAACTCAGGATGCGCTTTGGTTCCTATCACTTGCCAGACAGCAGAGAAAATCACTCCTCATTCAACTCTTAAGTGCCTGAAGGCCTGGGAACATTTCTCCCAGCTGCCACAATTTAGTGGGAAGAGCAGGGGATTAAGGGATAAGAAGGTATAAAGAAGTGACTGCTGTGGCTTAAGTCAGAAAGTCTCACAAGTCCATCAGCAGCTCCTTGTTTTCACCATGAACATGGCATCAGCCCAGCAAATGGCCTTGATACATCAATCAGTTATGCCTGTCAGCACTGACATGGACAGGATCCTGCCAGGTTCTCAATGTGAAAGCCGGGTCTGAGGGAACTTGGACCAAGGAGGGGAGTCAGTGCCATCCTCCGCCGTCCTAAACTGGCAACCTGCCACCCGGAAATGTGAATAGGCAGGTGTGTACTAAGTCCCGGTGTCATTCTCTCTTCTTTAAATTACACCCGTCTCCCCTTCTTTCTTTACTCTAAAGCCATCACCCAAACTGTCTGTATATCAAGTGCCAAAATCCACTGGGATGCCCTTTTCTTAACGATTTCTAGATATTAAAATGATAGATAAATCAGATCCTTTTGTTCTCCTGCCTGAAACACTCCAATGGTTTCCTGGTGCACTTAGGACAAATTCTAAACTTCCAACCGAGATCTGGACCTTCTTTGCTCTCTAACCTCAACTACCAGCACACCCTAATTTCTAGCCTCAGAGATTTTAATTCCCTTCCTAAAGTATGCCAAGTTTTCCCTGCCTCGTGGCCTTTTCAATTCTGAACACTTTTGCGTCAAATCTCCAATGGCTGGCTCCTTATTATTTAGATTGCAACACTCAAGACATATATCTGTTGGGTGAATGAATGAAGAAATAAGTAAACTGACTTGAAATAAAAAAATGGGGGAAAAGGAAGAAAACTGGGGAATGGGAGCAGCTCAAATAAAGCTGACCTGTAGAAGAAATCAGCATGAAATAACTTTGAGCAGGAGAGCAGAGAAGTTGTCATCTCCATTCAGCTCTTTACAGAAAAGGTTATTTCTCAGGACACAATATCTGTGTGCTTTCTTAGCCATGTCACTGACGCTCACTGTTCAAAGTCAAAGAGATACACTAGGGTCATCCTTCCTGACCTTCAGGGACCCAGCTCCAATACCACCTCACCTTGGTATAAACATCACCTGGCTCCCCTGCAGTCAGCCCTCCTTCCTCTACGCTTCTACAACACTTGGCATCTGCTTTTCTGAGCATTCAGCACATATACATGCCCTGGCCTTTGTGCAGACCTGGCTCCTTCATAAAACTGAACCTCTCTGAAGACTCACATCTATGCCCCAGAGGGTAGAATGGAAATTCAATGGATCTATAATAATAAAAGTGTAATATGCTAACTAGACTGGACGTCCTTCCGGAAGACCTACTGGAGGAAGCAGGGACTAGGAGGGAAGCCTGGGTCCCGGGTGCCTGACAGCAGCCAGAGGGAAGCCCGGGTTCCAGGTGCCAGCCGGGGCTGGGAGGGAAGCCAGTGCCAGCATCCAGGGGAAGGGAGGCCCACTCTTGCATGAATTTTGTGCATCGGGTCTCTAGTTTGTGTGTAAAAGAATAAAGAGACATTTAAGTTTTTTTTGTAGTGTAGTAAAACCAGATAGAAACTTGCAACCCAAATCCTTGTGTTATAGTTCAGTAGGTACCTTGTAGGTACACCCTTACCTACCATGAGTCCTTGGGTTTGCCCATAACTTCTCTGCATGTTAGTAACAAAATCTCTCATTCCACTTAACTGCACAGGTGAGACAGTGAATTTAAACAGATTTTAAAGCTATTCAGTGCTGTAGAATAACTAGCTATTAAAACATGCTAATCTAATATCTTACCATCATTCTCTGAAACTGAATTTCTCTCGGCCTCTGTGCAGTTACACTTAGAGGAAAGTTCTAGCTGTTTTATCTACAGTTTGGATGACCAATACCAGTATCCATCCCTTCATTAGCAGTAACAACTGAATTTAACTCTTCCAAGAGACAAATTATTTCTTAATGAGAAAAAGAGTTATGTGATCCTTCAAGATTAAGTCATAGTGCTTGTTAAGCATAAAACTGAATTACAAAACTCTTATGTAACTTTCTATTTTTAGATAGCCAACAAATAAATGTAGTGAACCAACCTGTACTAGAATAAAATAGTAATGTAAATCTCTTGGTAAAAATAGCCAGATTACATCACACATACTTAATTTGCTGTAAATACCAAATTTCTTCAACTGACCAGTTCAACAACAATGGACCACTTTTTCCCTATTCCTCTAGGTTCAACTAAATCAAAACATCTAATCAGTTTACCACTTCTTTTTGGTAGAGAAATTTGAGTCAGACATCTGACATCCTAAACCTGTTCTCTAAATTCCCATATTGATATAAAATACAAGCATATTAATGCAAAAAATACAACATTCACCAGAAAGAGGCACAAAAATGAGAAATCATAGGCAAGGACACAGTGAAACTTCACTTTCATACGTTGCTGGAGGCAGAAAATTAGTTCAATCATTTGGGAAAATAGGTTGGCAATATATCAAGAGCCATTACTATGTACATATTATGTGAAACAAGAATTTCAGCTTTGGGAATATATCCTAAGAAAATAATCCACAAAAAAATAGTTCCAAATATAACACTTTTCATTGTAACATTATTTATGATTAATAAAAATTGAAACCAACTTAAATACCTAACACCTGGAAAACATTTAGGTTCACTAGGTAAGGCTACACTAGAGACCATTATGTAACCTTGAAAAATTATTGTAATAATGACTACATTGCAATGTGAAGAAATAGGCATGGCATACATCTAAGTAAAAAAGACAGGATATAAAACCTACATACTCTATTAAAATTGAGTGAAAGCCAAATATGCAAAAAGGAAATAATGCAAAATAAAAATGCTTGTGTTACAGTGATAAAATTATGGACATGTTTTTGGAAAAAATCTATATTATTATTTTCATAATGAAAAATTATACTTTTAAGACAGGAATACCAGATGAAATCAAGTTTATTTATCATCTAATTTATCCTTAACAAATTATAAGAACAGTATTATTACGAATTACAAATATTCTTAGAAGCACACTTTTATTATCTATAACAATCATAAAACTTTTCTCTATGTTCTACTTCAATAACATCTCTGAAGATAGATTTATTTATAAACTGTAATACATGCCAACATAGTTACTGAATGAGAGAGAACATGTGTTTAAGCTACTCCCTAGGTTTGTTAGGAATCATAAATCATCAAGTTTTCAAATGTCAAATTTCTAAATAAGAGAGAAGCAAAACACTGGGAGAATCTGGCAGTTTCCAGCATAAAAAAGTATATTTTAAATACTATCTCAACAATCAACACATACTAGTTCCTTTCTGCTCATATAAAAATCTTTCATATCTTGGTTTGATATTTAGGCAGTATTAAGGCAGGTAAAAGATAACCTCTTAGTTGACTACAGTATTAAAGCATAAAGTATAATGGTGTTGATTAATTTTCTTACAACTTCAAGTATGTCATGTAATTGAAATTATGTCTAGCTCTTGAGAAAAGATTGTTACATTTTTGGTCAGCTATTACCTTTATTAAAGATTCAGCTCTTTAAACTAGAAATATTATCAAAATGTGATATGCTTTCAAGCATGAATAAGAAAAAAAGGGATTAAAGAGAAATAAAAAGGAACATTTATACCAAAGGACGCGTTATCTTTGGGTATATTTCATTCATTCAACATTCAACAAATATTTCTTGGGCATCTAAACTCCCAGGCATAGACAAAGAGACAACAGAAAATAAATAATTATGTAAGAAGATGATAAATACTGTAAAAAATAGAATAGGGTAAAAGAGATTACAAATGCTGAGATGGGGGTTACAATTTCAAGAAGTGTGGATAGGATTCATTGGGAAAGTGTCATAGAGCAAATATTTGAAAACGGTGGAGTTAACCATGTGGATATTATGCAAAGAGAATTCTAGGCAAAAAAGACAGCTATGAAGGCATACAAGAGACCAGAGTGGCTGAAACTCGGTTGTAAGAAGATAAAAGAGCAAAAATGAGGTGAGCAAGGGGTGAATAGGAAGTAGGTCAGATCATACAGTATCTTAACAACCATTGTGAGGCCCTGCCAGTGTGGCTCGGCAGTTGAGCATTAACCTATGAACCAGGAGGTCATGCGGGTTGATTCCCCGTCAGGAAACATGCCATATGCCCGGGTTGCCGGCTGGATCCCCAGTTC
>NW_006285042.1:4337605-4361694 GCF_000327345.1 Myotis davidii | reverse complement strand
CTCTCTCTCTCTCTCTCTCTCTCTCTCTCTCTCCCCTCCCTTCCTCTCTGAAATCAATAAAAATATATATTATAAAAAAAAAATTTTGAGGACTGTGGCTTTTATTCTGAATTAGAGAGCCACCAAAGACTTCTGATTTATTTAAATGGGAATACCCTGACTGTTATACTAAAACAACAAAAACATACACACAGACTGATAACTGTAGCTACAAAGAACTTGTTATAGGCAGTCAGATTCAGATTCTATATTTTGAACATAGAACCAAGATTTCCCAACAACCTGAATATGAAAGACAATATTGAAGTAATTATTATTTTTTACCTAACAACTGGAACAGAAGTCTATCCGCTGAAATCGGGAAGACTGGATAGAAGAAATTTGAGGGGCAAGGTCAGGAATTCAGTATGGACATTTCAAGTTGGAGATGTCTATCAGACCACCAAGTAGAGATGCACGTGAACAGATATAAATTTGGGAACGGTTGGCATATAGATGTTGTGGAAACCAGGAGGCCAGATGAGTTCAGAAATGAAGTTGGCACAGCCTGACCCCTGGTGTATCCCTATTTTAGGGGCGGAGGAGGAAAGGAGGAACCAGTAAAAGAGACTGAGAAAGAGCTACCAGTGAGGTGGGAAGAATATGAGGAAAGAGCAGTGACCTCAAAGTCAAGTAAAGAGACAGAACAGAAGTACAGTGAGTGAGTCAACAGGAAAGGGAGGACCGAAAAGAAACCACTAATCACAACCCAACTGACAATAACAAGCAGATATCACAAGTCACAATGAGGGGCATGTAAGGGGCTCAGGATGGCTTACTTACTGGAGGAGAAAGAGGGTGCATAAAGTAATTGTTAAGAGGCTTTCATTATTGTAAAAGTGTTGGTTTATATATACCAAAACATAGACATTAATGTTTTCCATCTCGATGCAAGCAGGGCTGGCTATATAATCTGCAGAGCCCTGTGAGAAGTGTAATCACGGGTGCCTGGCCCAATAGTACTCAGAATTTAAAGATGGAGGCAGCAGAGCAGGAAGCCAAGTGCAGGGCCCTTCTAAGAGCAAAGCCCTGCATGACCTTGATTGCATGGAACACACCCATGAAGCTGTCCCCTAGACGCAAGGCATCTGACCTAGAACAGAAATGTTGCTGGTACATCAGGCTTCCTTAGCTTTAGGTTTCACAAAAGCACTGTTCATTGAAGAATATAAGCAGGAAAAAAATTGATATCAACGTAAGGAGAATCTGTTAGAATGCAATTTCCTTTTTCCCCTAAGTTGCTTTCAAAGCTAAATCAGCATATATGGATCTGAAGTCATAAAACGACAGCAAAAAAGGGGCTGAAGAGTCATTAAATTCCATAGCACTAATAAAACCACATGAGAAAGGGGAAGAAAACAGGCTTATTTTTCATTGGTATGCAGATGAAATGTTTTTTTAAAATCTCCCTTCACAGTGCTTTAGAAATTTTGGTCAATGTCCCTAAATGAATATATAATATATAAATTTATTTTGGTTCCATTCTATTGGCATAAAAAAATGATGCCTCAATCAGAATACTAAGTATGAATGCTAAAACTAAGATAGAAAACTTCCAGCTTCTTATAGTAATAAAACAATATTATTTCTTCCATTTTGAAAATACATGCATGCATAAATGTATTTGTTTATCCAGATGATATGTTCAGTCTTATTCTACATGTAATCAAAAAGGGAGATGAGCAACACCTCTATTGCATACTCCAATTCATACCGTGGCAAATTTGGAGGATTTTTCTGCCAGAAGATTTTGTAAAAATCTGTAGTGTATTCTTATTCCACAGTGTCTTTCTAGCTCAAAGGCCTCTTGCTTTATGGAGCCCTACCCAATCTTCCCAAGTACAAATAATCACGACTCATCTGTGCCTCCCTGGCTTGTGTTCATGCTCACATTACAGAGCTTTTGATAACTACTGTCATTACTTTTTTTCAAACGTATCTCTGTGGCTAGAGGGTGACATCTGTGACAGCAAGAACAGTCATAAACTGATGCATGCCCAGTATCTAGCAATGTATCTGGCAAACATCAGGTGTAACACAGAAGTTTCCTGAATAAAGAAATAAACTGAGATAAATGAAATTGTCTCTGGGCTAAATATGTTCAGAGGCAGTTTGTTAGGAATTGGCTGTAGCCATTAGACTACTTTGATTCTCCCTCTAGACTTGGATAAACCCTTTGAGGTGAGGATCCAATTATACCTATCAGGTTCAGGTGACAGACTAGACTGCACACAACTAAATGGGAGTATGGCAGGTAGGTGCAGGCTCACTTAGAGAACTGCTACTTCTCTTTACTAACTTTATGGGGCCATGCATTTCATGTTTGATGAGAAGGAAGTCAACATAGGTAGCAAAGTAGGAGGGGGACTTGGAAATTAATTTTAAGCAATTTTACCAAGAGGTGAATTTCTCATATTAACTAGCCTCATAACCAGCAAGACCTTGAAGTTACAGGTTTGCAGGAGGAGTCCCAGATTGCTTTACCAGGGGAAACGCACACACCCACACACATTAAATTTTATGGTGAGGTGTTGCTATTTTAAAGATAATGTTCAAGTTCATCATTTTAATAAGCAAGTTTGCTTGTGTATCTTGGTAATTCAGTTTAAGGCCCTAATGTCCTGACTCTTATGAGATTTGAATATAAGAATTACATTGGGTTAAACAAAGGTCAGAAGATTCCTAAGGGAATGGACAAACCAACAAGAAATTTTACCTGAACCATACACTTTCAATGATTCTTAGTGGTTTCCTTTTCTAAACTCAATCATGCACTCTATTGGAGAAAGGGTGTTAGAGTTCTGATGAACGGCCCCACATAACTTAATAGTCACATTGGTATGAAAACGAAGTGAAACCCATTCAGCTCATAATCTCTAGATGTTCTAATTTGGCATTGAGAGATTATGTCAAATTAATTCTACTTCTCTAAATAGTGTTGTGTGGTTCAAAATAAAGTAATTCAGACAGTTACCTGTTAAAATGGATGAAATCCTTGCCCTTTTACCTAAAACAAACTGCTCCACTTGTACATTGGATCCACCCGTCACTGTTCCTGGATGGTACCCTCCCCCCCTGCGTCACTGACTTTTCCCACTTTACAGAATCATTCCCATCAGCAAGGAAGCATGTTCAATCAGTCCCCACCCTTATAAAACCATTACAGCAGTCCTCCCTTATCCACTGTTTCACTTTCCAGTGTTTCACTTTAACTGGAGTCAACTGCAGTTTGAAAATATTAAATGGAAAATTTCAGAAATAACTAATTCAAGTTTGAGTTATTTCTCTATCATATTCTCTTTTTAAGTAGAAAGAGAAAGTTTGCCCAAATGGTCATTTGAATAACCTCATCAGAAGGGTTCAAAATAAAATAAATCTCATGGTCTTATCATTTTGCATTGAAGCAATATATTACATAGATGACACCTTCCTTTAAAGATACATGTGTTGGTGTTTGTCATTTTTTAAATGGGAACAGCATTCTGACATCACATTAAAATGTACATATTTAGAATGAGAACTTGCATTGCATGTGAAGAGAATAAAATATATAGTAGAACAAGCCGATATGTAATATGAGTAATTAGTATGAAGGAATAAATAAATGAATAAAAAGTTAATAAGGCAAAGAACTTAATACAAGGATCTAAGAATTAATCTGTCAGTTGATAACATTTTAGCATAACTGCTTATCAGTGTAGAAGTACAAATTTGCATAGAGACAATTTCTGTGAGCAGAATGAAAATGTAACTCAAAAAAAAGATCTAACTTCAGAAAAAGAAAACATAAAATGATCTTAAATACTACTACCATTTGCTATAAGACCTAAGTCCATTCTATTTTCTTACTACTTCAAGTCCTTATTTTTTCACTTTCATTTATTATAAACAGTTTGTAATTCTTTATGATTCTATGACTTTTAAATTTCAGATTAACATATAGTAAAAACATCCCCAATATAAGATATTAATATTTTAAAACTATTGAAAAGTTAAATTTTGTAATTACCTGAAAGCAATATTATGCTTTAGATGTCTGTAATGTTTTTTAAACATTACATTTTTCTCTTCATATTTAGAAGAAGAAAAATTAATTTTCATATGAAGAGAAAAATTAATTTGAAACAAATGGAAGCAATTGATACAATTTAAAATAAATGTATAAATACTGAAATTTAGAAGTGGAGGTGGGGGAAATCTGTGATACTTGGTTCAACTGATATTTATCTAGAATTTTATTTTGAGTATTTATTTCACCAAAATCAAAATTAATTTTAAAAGATACCCACCATATGTGGTCAACTTACTTTACAATGATCATACTGGAGCTGTAAGGCTGGAACATCCCCTCCAATAGGCATTTGTTGTTTAAGCTCTTCATCTTTCATATTCAGCCATTTGATCAGTTCTTCCAGGGATATCAGCAACCTGTTCCACTTCTCAGCACTGGCCTCCAAATGGGCCCTGTTGAGGAACAATGCTGACCACATTTAGATGTTTGAAATGCATCCAAAAAAGTATATACTTTCTCTTAGCCTAATAATCTTGTATGACCGACTAAATGTTCATGTCTAAGAAAGAAGCCAACTCTTTGTAAAAAAAACAAAAACAAAAAAAACTAATAATAAAATTATAGTTATTATAATACTATTGACCATGTTCCTTAATAATATATATTATAGATATAATTTCCTGTAAGGAAGTTATTTTGAATTCAGAGTACATGTTGGTACTATCTACCAAAATTATAATGTACACCTCCATACCACAAAAGCGTAAACATGAGGCTTTTAAGAAGAATGTGCACAACATAATGTAAAATTGTAAAACCAAGTTTCTGTAGTTTATGTGAAGTATATATGCACATTCAGAATAATATTTTCTCATTTCATCTATATACATGGAGAGAGGGATAGAGAAGAAAGAAATTATATGTATAAACAATGTTTAGAAAGATGTATACCAGCTGTGGTTACTAGTAAGAACACAGTAAACACCTACTTTTTATGAATTTTTGTAACAACAATATTTACAATAGGCCTATATTACTTTTCTTCCCAACAAAAACTAATTAACTTTTTTAGGAAAGGAAAATGCTAATGTCCTGATTTCTTTTGTAACCAAATAAACTACTGAAAGCAGACCATCACCAACATTTACATCAAAACTTAGAAAACAATAAGGCATTACTTGGACAGAACATTATTTGGGTTAAGGCTGACTGATGTCCAGTGACAAATTTCCAGTGTGAATGAAAACAACCGAGCAGAAATCACTGATTGTAGTAGTTTATAGTCTGCTTTAAGGGAAGTCTTTTTTTTAATAATAATTTCTATTTTTCACACAGAAGAGTACATTCAGATACTTAAATTATGAACTTCACAATCAGAAAACCAGGTTTAGAAAATACATTTTTATGTGATGAAGGCTCCAATAACAGCCAAGGCCTTTGAAAATAGAAATGCAAAGAACAAATTTGTTCGTTGTTCCCATAAGGGTCTTGGAGAAAACCCACGTATCCAGTCTCCAGCCCGCAGTACATGGGCTGGATTTGAAAAGACAGATCCATCAGAAACAACTGCAGAGACTCAAGGAATCAGCATTTAGTCAATCCTGCTTCACCCCAGTGGACAGACTGTGAATGTGGACTTAAGCACTAATCTGCGTGAAATGGAATTACCTTGACCTTTCAGATCAAAAGGGCAAGGCTGATAGAGACAGACGTAAGCCTTGTTCCCCAATAGTTTGCAAGACTAAGCATTTAGGATGAGAAAAGATTTGGGGCAACACCAGGTGCAAGAAACCTCTGTTGATCAGGTTTCATATCCTCTCAGACAGCAATTCTCACCTTGACATTGGCATTAGGATTGCCCCTTCCACAAAGCTGCTTTTTTACTGAGAGATACTAGACATGGCCACTACTGTCCCTCAGACCTACCAGTGACTTCCTTTTTTGGACATCTGATCTACTTGAGGCTCTGTCTTAAAGCTGAATTATCTGTTCTAGATAATTCAAACAGATATTTCCCCATTGATCACATTAGGTGGTACTCCCAGAAACAGATCAACAATATCGTTTCTTTGTTTAAAAAGTTCATAATCTTTTCAGAACTATAAGTTATTGATCTCTAGCTCATCTCCAGTTCATAAAATCATGACTGTAGTTCATCGGGCAATATTATTGTTTAAAAGAAAAATTTCTCTAAAATAGTATGAAACAGCATTCAGTCACATACAAAAAGCCAATTGTCCTGTGATCTATTTTTAGTTCCACTGTCTACTGGCTAATAGGAAAAGAATTAACATTATATGTCTTATTCAAAAGAGCTAGGTATAAAATAATTTAAAAAATAAAATTTAAATACAGAAAGAAGTTTATGGTATTTTTATAGTTCTGTGAGAATTGTATGATTAAAAATTTTATTTTATTCTCTTGCATTTACAATCTTTTCTATTCATTCCATAGGTGCTATAATTGACCTCACTTTACAAAATTGTTCCTTTCTTTGAGTCGCCTCTTTTTCATATTTATCTTTTTAAAAGTTAGTTTTTAATTATAGTTGACATACATTATTATATTAGTTTCAGATGTAAAACACAGTGCTTAGACATTTATATACCTTACAAAGTGATCAATCTGACAGGCCTACTACCCACCTGACACCATGCACAGTTATTACAACACTATTGACTATATTCCCTATGCTGTATAAAATTGCTCTTTAATGAGATTCCAATTCTGCTCGAGTGCTAGCTTTTCTGTGTTCATATTGATTAATTTTAGGCCAAATATGTAATTACCTATCTCTGATAAATAATGATTTTACCTGTCACAGAGCAGAACTAAATTATTTCAATTATATTAACTGAAAACCTCTCTTGCCATAAGTACGTTTGACTGATGTGATGCAATTTCTTGCCAGTATTTTTAAGTATAATTTTTTTTAAAAAGACCATCATAAACCAGAGTAGAAATCAGAGGTCCTCAGTAAATCAAGAAGTGTTTGACACTCTGTGTGCAAAACACATACGCACATACCCTGACCTCTTATTTTAGATTATTTGATCCTGCATCTTCAATGTCTGTAGTTAACTCTTTAATCAATAACAAACCAGACATTCCTTTGATTTCCAGTTACACACTCATTGTATTGAAGAGCATGCAAATGCCTTTTTCAATGCAATTAACTCTCTTCACTGAATAGAAATAATAAAATTGATCAAGGAAATCTATGGCACTCAGCTCCTGAAGAACTATTTATAAAGAAGAAGACAATACTTTTATAAAAGATATTAAAGTGACTTTGAAATTTAAAAAGTCAACATTAGTATATGTACTTCTCTGCATCTTTCTTTTTCCATAGTAAAAAGCAACCTGATCTGGCAGAATCTTTGCCTGGAAAATCTGTTTTGGTTGTTCTCCAATGGACTATAACTGTGTTTAGTGGATTGCTACCATATGCCCAAATAAATGCATGCTTCCGTAGTAGCCTTCAGTGTTCTAGTTTCAATTTAATTCTTTCATCTTACAAGATGAAAGCTTTTTCTTGGGCAATGGGTTGAATGCTTTGCAAGAAGAAACCTTAAATTTGTGTATGAGGTTAATTGTACTTTCTCAATTTGTTTCTAGACACTTTAAAGCTTACATTCCCCCAAGACTTTAGAACCAGTCATCAATCATGTTTTCAGAATCTTCACGTACAACATTTTTTTTTTATTTGACACATATCTGTGGGCACTTACATTATAGATAATTGACTCATTATCCTAACTCTCACCTGCTTCAGTTCATTCTTTGGTCACCTGACAGGGGCAAAATAATAAATACTTTCACTGAATGAAAGTCTTTATCAACCTAGGATGATGTCTACTAAATAATATGCTTTATAAAAATTCCCTCTTTTTAGACTGAATAATTTAATTTACAGCTGACTAAACATTTGTAAATGACAAATTACTTATAAAAATATGCAAAAAGTTTTTAGAAGGTAAAGATTCATAAAAATGATAATTACCTAAGTATACAAGTTATCCCAAAATATATATAAACACTTCAACAGCTGATAGCTCAATTGATGTTTATTTCTTATCATATTTAACCCACTGGAATTAATAAATTATTCAAAGTGTGTATACATTTTTTGGGACACCCTGTAGTAAAGTGTATGCTGCCATTTACTTTATTTTTAATATTTTTATTTTTGAAATACAGTTGACATTAAATATCATATTAATTTCAGATATATAGCATAGTGGTTAGGCATTTATATAACTTATGAAGTGACCCTACCATAAGTCTAGCACCCATCTGATACCTACATACTTATTACAATATTATTGATTATATTCCCAATGCTGTACTTGATATCCAAGAAAAAAAATGACAAAGGGAGGGAGGGAGGGAGGGAGGGAGGGGGAGAGAGAGGAATAAATGATGTATTAATATTTATTTTAAAACACCAGATGCCCCTTCTTTTCAATGTTTTTTTCAAATAAGTTTTTAGTCCTTCTCCCAGTATACAGATATGAAAAAGAAAGGAAACTTTGTGAGTAAGGAGGGGCATTTATTAAAATAAAATAGTTTTTTTTCATTTATTCAATACAAACAAAATTTATGTAGCAACCACTCTGATATCAGGTACTACACTGCTTCAGAAATAGAAACTTCAAAGGTCAAGTTAGCAGAAAGACAAGTAATCCAAATGCACTCTGAAGTAGGAAACCTACCAATTCCAGGAGAGAATTATGGCTGAGAGAAAGAAGTAATGTGTTCAGGAAGCCATGGTGAGACTGTGGAATACAAACTCAAGCCCAAGCTCTTTCCCAGATAGACATGTAGACATATGGAAAGCAGGTCTACCAGAGAGTATATGACCCAACCTAAGAGGAGCAAAGACATACTATCCCCTATTGTGTGAGGACTACAGATTTAGATGTCCAATTTGGCATTCTCACAAAAAATCAAGTTTATTTTTAGTTTATGATTATAACTCATAGATTACAAGTTAAAGTTATAATAAAAGAAAATACCTTTGTTAGTACAAAATCAACCAGTAACATCAAAAGAAGATTATTTCTGCTCCCAGAAAGAATTAAGACCCATTAGGAAAAAAAGTGAAGTCCTCAGAATTCAGTCTGTGCTGAAGGAACACTACAGCTGGGCTTCCAATATGGTCACCACCAACAACATGTGGCGATTTCAATTAAATTTCAGTTAAATAAAATTTGAAATTCAGTTCATCAGTTGCCCTAGCTATGTTTCAAGTGCCAACATGTCACATGTGGCTACTGGCTGCCCTACTGAAGAATGCTGATGTAGACCACTTCCATCACTGCAGAAAGCGTAGGGCCCAGCACCAAACCAGAGAGAAAAAGAAAGAAGAGAGCAGCAGAACTTTCTTCTATTAGACTTGAGAAAAGGAAGTTTTAGTAGTTTTACAACATGCTTAGCAAAATCAGTTACCTAAGATTAAAAGTGGAGTCAGTGACATTGTAAAATGCGGTAACATTAGATGTAATGACAATGTTAAAGGTTAATATTCTCTAACAGCTTTTTAAAAGATGCCCTGAATTTTTATGAGGCTCATAAAAGAATGGGATGATAGAATTTTGTCTTTGAACTCTGTTTTCATTAGATTTGACAATTTCACTGGCCTTTGAAACCATATGTTAATAAGGACCTATATTAAACATCACTAAGCTGATAAGTAGATATTTAATTAGCATAATCCTAAATTAAATAAATGTAATATAAAAATTTAAACCATGTCATTCCCATTACTGAATTTATTGGTATATTTGCAATTCACATTTTTTCCGGGGAGGAAAAAATATTGTCAAATATTCTTAAGAGCCTATCTCCTAGCTGAAGTTTCAAATCATTAACTATCTTCTCTTACGCTGTTCTAGATATAATGTACAACTGAATGTATTGGTTCTTAGCACAAAAGAATATTTGGTACCTTGGATATTAGTATTTAAAAAGTTTAATCATAGTCATCCAACGAGATTATAAAATAATATTTATGATATTAACCAAGATACTGAGCCAAATATTATTACATAGTTCCAATGACCACACCATGGTCCAAGGAGGTAATGTCTGTAAAGCACTTAATGTAGGTCTGGCACATGGATGTTTAATAAATATTAACTGTTATCATGATCTTTGGCAGATATTCTCTTTATAAAAATGTGATAAATTAGAGCAAATGCCCCCTGCTATGACAATATTAACTTTATCACAATTAAAACACAATTTAAAATTCAGAACGCACAGAAGGGGCATTTATCAGATGGCCTCACTCCCAGGAAAATAATGAAACAAGACCACCTGCAGAGAGGGAGTGTGGGAACTAAAGCATAATCAAAGTCTTTTAGAAATAAGCATGGTGGTGAAGATTACAGAACACCATTCAGCATCACAATACCAATTCTAAGTAGAAAGGCTCAAATTAAAGAAATGATATTTCTTACTTTCTAGTGCAGCGGTTCTCAACCTGTGGATCACGACCCCTTGGGGGGTTGAACGGCCCTTTCACAGGGGTCGCCTAAGACCACCGGAAAACACATATATAATTACATACTGTTTTTGTGATTAATCACTATGCTTTAATTATGTTCAATTTGTAACAATGAAATTAGGGGTCACCTTAACATGAGGAACTGTATTAAAGGGCCGCGGCATTAGGAAGGTTGAGAACCACTGTTCTAGTACAACACTAAGTAATTCAGAATTCAGAGCAGTAGAAAGAGAAGGTGTGATCATCAAAATGTCAAAGATTTAAAAAGCAGATGGAAAATCAAGGTGGGGAGAGGAAATTTTAGATCCTGACATCATTGAAATGGCTTCTGATGGAATCCAAACTGGCTAATGGATTGAGTTTGAAAAAAGGAAGGATTTAAGCAACTAAAGATGGGGACAGAGATGGGCAGGTTTAGGAAGAAGGAAAATAACAAGAAAGCTAAGAATTCAAAAGTTGAAAATATTAAAAAATGTGTATGTATTTTTAAAAACTCTAGTTGTAGTATTATAGATTAATTATATATACAGGACAAAACTATAAAGTTGGATAATAGTATAGAGGTGGTCCTGTTATATAATAAGGTAATGAAAGAAGGTACCCACTTCATCAGATCCATAACTTTAACGTGAGGGAGAGTTGATTTACTGATGATACTGTAAGCAATTCGGATTTTATAACAGAGGGCTCTTCTCTAACCAACATGGAAAACAGTGGCACTGAGATGCACATGGGCAGGTGGAATGTAGTAAAATAATACATGTGCTCTGGAGAACAATTTGCCCTTGGTCTCTTGAAGATTAAGCATCTCAGGAACACCAAGTTGACATGGGGCATGAACTGAATCTTAGGTAGGGCCAAGTCTATGGGACTTGGAAACAGAATAGGGATAAAGACTTTTATAGCTAAAGTAAAAACAGAAACTTGGAAGTGAAAATATAAAAAATTATCATATCCACACCCAAAATGACAACTGAAGAAAAGATGGGAAAGGAAAGGGAAGTCAGATGCTTAAATTAATGAGGAAAGTAGGAGAGTGCCCAGCAGAGCAGGAGGAAGCAAGAATTAGGTGGTGAGAGGGTAGACTAATGGATGTATTCACTTCTAAGGAGAAGCTGTTGACAGATGGAGAAGCAATGCTTTGGAAACAGTGAAGAGGGTGCCACCTCTCCCTGCTACCAGCTGTGTGGCAGGACTCCTGTTCAGCCAGTGTTCTGCGGGTGCCATACTAGAAGTCTTTGGCTGGCATTCTGATTGGTATCCATACCAGTTGCTAAATATGCAGATTATTCCCAATGGCTGCCAGGTGAGGAAAATGGACACATTAAACTTAAATTTAATTAAATTTAAGTAAACCAGGCAATTAGGGGGAAAGCCAGTTTTCAATTATAAAGAAAAGTGGTGGGAGAACTTACAGAAATATTAAAGGCATAGGAGATTTTGTTCACAAGAGAAGTCAGTGTTAAGGGTAGACTTTTCTTTAAAGGAATGAGCAAAAAGCCCGGCCAGCATAGCTCAGTGGTTAAGTGTTGACTTATGAACCAGGAGATCATGGTTTGATTCCCAGTCAGGACACATGCCAGGGTTGTGGACTTGATCCTCAGTATGGGATGTGCAGGAGGCAGCCAATTAATGATTTTTCTCTCAGCATTGATGTTTCTATTTCTCTCTCCCCCTCCCTTCCTCTATGAAATCAATATATATATATAAAGGAATGAGAGAAAAGAACAGAGAAGCAGAAAATCAGTGCTTAACAGGCATCATTTTCAGTAAGGACCGAAGGAGGCAGGTGTCTGGGAGATAGGCTGTTTCTGCATATTTGCCAATGAGAAGAATACTTCCTGCCTTGGGTAGGGATTTTCTCACTAAGCACACTTCTGGCCTCTTCTCTGCCCCTTTATTCCCTCATTCCCTGGAGAGGTAGAATGAGGAATCTGATCTTTAAATCTGGGGATTACTGGGTGTGCTTAGCTCTGCCACCCTTAACTCCTGATAACAGGTCTGTAGATTCTGAGTTCTTTCAATTCTTCCATGTAGGGAGTTGCACTCTGGAAACCACCTTGAATTGTAACTGCTAGTAATTTCCACCTCATTGTGGGGTTCAGTGAACAGCCCCATTTACCTCTTACGCTAAGCTCTATCCTCAACCTCAGCAATTCACATGACACTGTTATTCCTACTAGAGACCTGGTGCACAAATTCATGTACCAGTGGGGTCCCCCGTCCTGGCCTGCAGGATTGGGCTGAAACCGGCTCTCCAACATCCCCAAGGGGTCCTGGATTACAGACCAGGCTGAGGGACCCCACCGGTGCATGATCGGGGCCGGGGTGGGACTGAAAGAGGGTTCCAGGGCATGTCTGGCCCATCTCGCCATCCCCCAGCAGCAAGCTAACCTACCAGTTGGAGTGCCTGGCCCCTGGTGGTCAGTGCACGTCATAGCGAGTGGCTGAGCGGCCTTAGCATATCATTAGCACATTACGCTTTGATTGGTTGAACGGATGACTGGATGACCAGAAACTTAGCATATTAGGCTTTTATTATATAGGATTAGCCATACTTTTGGTTCATATTTGTTCAGAATCCAGCCTTGTTGGGGACCTGCTCAGAAATTCCTAGTAAATAAAGGTAGAAAAAGATGGAGTAGAGAAAATTTCTATGTCCTAGGAGCTGATCAGTGCCAAACAGAATTGTGATCAATGAGACTAATAATAGGCTAAGTAACCTGCCCATGGGGCCACCGCTGATAAGTGGCAAAGCCAGTGTTTAAATCCAGGCAGTCTAGCTCTGGAGTAAAACATTAGAAACACTATCCTCTACCACTTCTCTCTGAGGTATGCTTCCCATATGAGGGCCCACTACTGAGAATAATAAACCATTTTATCTTTTTTAAATGTCTAAGTAATGATGAATATATTCATAAAATTTATTTTGTCCATTTTTTGAAGATAAAAATGAAGACTATATCACTCATTACTTTGAACATATCTAATCTATATGAAAGCAGAGAAAGGTCAATCTAGATATAGATGGAGCCTGCCAGCTGTTATAGACTCATGATACTGTTATGGGTAATAATATAGTTATAGCCATATGTTCTCTCACCCCCCCTTCCCTTCAGGGCAGTTACTTGAGAACATGAGACTGTGTAGACTCAGTTCTATTTCCAGTGCCTCACTTCCCATTCTGACTCGTTAGTCCTCTGCAATCAGATTTTTGCCTCAATCACAAAATGATCCTGGCAAAGTCATCAAAGCCCTTCTAATTATAGCTGGACTCCGCAGCCCTGACTTTACTCGACTTCTCCAAGCAGCCAGCACTATTAACTAAGCCCTTCTTTCGGAAACTCCCTCCTCTTGGCTCTTGACAATACTCTCCAGGTTCTCTTACTTCCTCAAGGACAGCCACTTATCAGGTTCTTTTCTGGTTTCCTTTCCTTCCCCTATTCCTTATGCACCTGGGTTTCCTGGGACTCTGTGCTGCACCCTCTTCCACTGGCATCCTCTTGCCTACTCACAGTGCTTACCTGCCACCTCTGCCTGGATACTCCCCATCCCACCATCTATTTGGCCTACAGTTCTCTTTTAAAGAGGTCTCCACCCAATGGCTACTGGTTATTTGTTTCTAGGTGTCCCGCCAGTGCCTCAACAACATAAATTAAGTAACAAGTCTCCCTGTCTTTAGAACTGTGCTTATCTAATACATCCTCATAATTGTGTGGGAGGGATCATGACAAACTCAAATCTAATTATGTTCAGATGCCATCACCAAAGGAATACAATGTGGTACACATAGGTATTCTACAATTTATGTCTTGCCTCTCTCTCTACCTTTTTCTCTAGCCACAATCTGTCCTCTCTATACCAATGGCAAAATATTCTTAGCCAGACTGAACTTTTTAACTACTCCATGAAAACACAATGTTATTTCAAGCTTCCTGCTTAGAAGCCCTTCTCCAGTCCATCTGAGGAATAACTATGCATCTTTCAAAGTTCAACTTAGAAATTTCTTCTTTTATGAAGCCTTTGATGACCAACTGAAATGAAAGTAATCATTCCCTCCTTTGGGTCCATCTGAACTTGGACAGAACTGTGAACCCTCTGGGGCAGGGGCCATATCTTATTTATGATTAGCAATGCCTTAAATATAGAAGTAAGTTCTCATTAAATGCTTGAATAAATGCCTAAATCTCCAAAAGTGGGTAAAGGTAATAAAGGTAAAAATCGTTTTCGTTCATCACATTAATAACACACTTTACTGGAATGATCTATCAAGATGCAGAAGTCCACTGGAAAAAGTTTATTTTCCCAGCTAGAAGATGGGAGAATAAACTTTAAGTTATGCATAAGATAATATTGCAACTAAAGTTTTTAAGGTATTTCTTTCCATGAATCAATGGGCTTAGGCAATAACATCCATGAAATGCCAAAGATTTTTTTTGTCTTTAGTTTTCCACTTGGTCTGTTTAAACAGATGTAGTCTTCATTAAGTTTTCCTTTTTAAAGAACTCATCCTCCAGACTCTCAAAGGTCCAGCACCGCATGCACAATTGTCACCAGCGCCATTCCTGTGATTTTTAGCTCATACCAGGCTGATCAGTGATGGCGAACCTATGACACCCTATGACACGCGTGTCAGAGGTGACATGCGAACTCATTTTTTTGGTTGATTTTTCTTTGTTAAATGGCATTTAAATATATAAAATAAATATCAAAAATATAAATCTTTGTTTTACTATGGTTGCAAATATCAAAAAATTTCTATATGTGACACGGCGCCAGAGTTAAGTTAGGGTTTTTCAAAATGCTGACACGCCGAGCTCAAAAGGTTCGCCATCACTGCTCTAGATGTTGGTTTTGATAGAACCTCAGTGAATGCTTGTCACTGTGTTAACATTCTAAAACTTTTCACTCATTTCTATTTATGGGGAACAGAAAGGTGCAACCAAATGGGATTTGGCCAGTTGAAAACTCAATCTTCAACAAGCATAGTACACTGTACAACATTCCATAATCTCCCTCTTATTAAAAATAGTTGGCTGATACTGACATGATTTTCAATGAGATCTTTATACTGAGGCTTTCATAGCCATGATACATGACCCCCTTCTTTAAGTATAAAATGAAGTGCAAATCTTCCCCAATGAGCCCCAGAAGAATAAAAGCCTTTGGACATCTCTTCAGAAAAAAAAACTTTTAAAAATTATTTCACAATAATAATCATTGAAGATTTCTAGTCTTTGTATGCTAGTTTTATGAAATCACTGAGCATCTTTATGTAAAAAAAAATAATAATAACTACATTGAACAGGCTTCACATAGATTAAGGACCTATCAGATTATCCTATTCAATCTTCACAGCAATCATACAAATTAAATAGTTATATTTTATGAATTTAAAAACTAAGGCTCAGGGAGACTAAGTGACTTGTTCAAGGTCAATAAGTTAATTTAAAAAGTCAAACTCAAGATATTTGGTTTAAGGTTGTACATTTTTCCATAAATCATACAGTTTCTGAACTTTAAAAGAAACTGAACCAGGTGCAAGATCTTGGTCTTTCCCCAACATTTGTTTTTGGATGTTTGCTCAGTTACATGATCTCAGTTTCTTCTAAACTTATATTCACCATCTATTAAATATAATTCTAAAATATTCTTGACTCTCAATAACAATAATACTTGTCACAGAAGTATTTGCCCAAGGTCCTTTCCTAGTCAGCATTCTGGTCCTCAGATTCATCTTTATTTAATTTTACTCTCTGCAAATGCAGACATGAATCATCAATTTTCCATTTTAGTGTCCATAAGCAATATTTAATTTCTATAAAACATCTTCAAATTGGATATACAAATAGCATGATGAGGCAAAACATGTTCATTGCCAACAGTCCAAAAGGTCTAGATTCAAATCCTGGCTTGGCACTTGTTAGTTCAAATTCTTGGCGAGTTCCTCACATTCATTAAGCCTGCTTCTTCATATTAAGAAAGAATTTTACTATTGACCTTACTAGAATTTTTTGAGTACTGAAAAAAGTAATGTTTGCAAAGATCCTAACATAGTACTTGCCTAAGGTAAACAAAAATTATCAGGTGTAGGTAACATTATAATTGGTATCATTAGGTTGAATATATGCAAATATATTGTGAATAATCAAGAACAGATGGCAAAGGGCACGGGACACTGATGGAACTAAAACTGGGACTTTAAAAAAATAGTCTTTCATTTAAATCTTAGGGTATTTCTGGGGAAGTAGCTGGTTCTCTGTCTTATATACAAGAGTCATGAAACCCCCTCCCCCATTAGTTGTGTTCTGACATTGATTATTCTGACCTGATGCTAGCAGACTTTGCTTTCAAGTCATTCCACCTTTGGTTCATATCATCGAGTCGATGTTGAAGCATAGTAGCCTCTTCGGAATTTCCCAGTGCTTTTACCATTTTCTGCCTGTTCCCATCAATACTTTTAAATATGTCATTGTGGGCATCAATTTCCGCCTGGATGTCCTAAAGATAGAAAAGCAGAGATAATGAAAATGTTACGTATTAGTGTCATCATTACTTGGGATTGCTATACAGAGTTTTATCTTATATTTCATAGATGAGGTGTATTTTTTAAAGAAAAAATAATTTCATCTTAAATGATAACAAATTCAAGTGTTTCCACAATTCTTACATTAAAAATAATAATCTTTAAATCTTCAATACCTTGATTCCGAAGTTCTTAAAAATAAAATACATTATAATCTTAATTTCATGAGCTAGTCCTATTCAATCAAATTATTTATCCCCTTTATATATGGGTAAAACTCCCCTCAAAATATGAAGTTTTACAAAGGTTGCTGGATGTTACATCCTTTTAATTGCTGGTTTTCTACAAATTTATTAATTGTTTATTCTTTCAATCTAATAAAGTTTATTTCTACAATTTTTAAAGAACATTTTCATAAAAATGTTCTGTTTAGGAAATAAAAACTAATTGTAAAGTAATATTTCTCCTATTAAATAGATAATATTTTGTTTATTTTTATAAAGTAAATTTTAGTGTAGTTTAAATAAAATAAAAAAATTATTATAAATTAATAATAAAAATTTGTTAAGACTTTGAAGAAGCATTTTGTCAATATGGATCAAAAAACCTTAAAACTGTTGAAATTGCCCAGCTGGTAGTTGAGCACTGACTTATGAACCAGGAGGTTACAGTTCGATTCCCGGTCAGGGCACATGCCTGGGTTGCAGGCTCAGTCCCCAGTGCAGGGCATGCAGGAAGCAGCCAATCAATGATTCTCTCTCATCATTGATCTTTCTATCTCTCTCTCCCTCTCCCTGCCTCTCTGAAATCAATAAAAATATAATTTAAAAAATCTGTTGAAATTATGTATCCTAGGAATATTTATGTATAAACACATCTATTACATTGATTGTTTTAAAACTGAAAAGAAAGTGGAAACTATCAAGCACTCCCACTTCTGGGAATATATATTCAGAAGATATGAAAACACTAATTCAAAATTGTATCTGTACCCCTGTGTTCATAGCAACATTATTTACAATAGCCAAGACATGGGTAAAACCTAGGTGTCCATCGGTGGAGGAATGCATAAACTAGTTGTGAGATATATATGTGGGAATGTTTTCTATCCATAAAAAATGAAGAAATCCTACCATTTGTGACAACATGGATAGACCCTGAAGGCACTATTATAAGTGAAAGAAGTCAGACAGAGAAAGACACATACTGTACAATCTCATTTGGAATCTAAAACAAACAAACTCAGAGAAAAATCAGACTTTTTGCCATTACCAAAGGTGAGAGTGGGGAGAGGAGAAATTGGAGGAAGATAGTCAAAGGGTACAAGCTTCCAGTTATAAGATAACTAAGTACTAGGTATGCAACATACAACATGATGACTACAGTTAACATTGTTATATGACATATAGAAATGTTAAGAGAGTAAATGCTAACAGTTCTCATCACAAAAAGACTTTTTCCTTTTTTTCTTTTCATTTCTTTTCATTGTATCTATATAAGAAGACAGATGTTAGCTTAACTAATTGTGGTAATCACTTCACAATATCAGTAATTCAAACCATGATTCTGTATACCTTAAACTTATACAAAGATGTATGTCAATTATTTCTCAATAAAAATGGGAAAAAGTGGAAACTATTATAACACATTAATGGTGATATAATAATCAAGTTTAAAAATGGAGGATGCAAAACTATATGTTATGTTAATTTTAAAGTTTGTGTTTAAATCAGCATATGTACTTCTATATCATTGCACACACATACATTTAAAAAACTGTAAGCAATAAGTCAAAATAGTATAATTTCTGTAGAAAAGGATCAATGATGATGTTAGTGTTCATCAAAAGTTAGGAAGAAAATCAACATCCAAAAAGTGATCAAAGAAAAGGAAATCAGCATACATTGTTGTTGTTGTTGTTGTTGTGTGTGTGTGTGTGTTTTAATTTAACATGTGATGGCATATTTACTTGGACAAATATATCAACAGGACCTAAAGGCAGAAAACTATCTTAATGTCTTCTGTATCCTTCACAGTCTCTGAGCCTAAAATGAAAAGATACAAAGAGATAACACATAGGTAGGTAGGTAGGTAGGTAGATAGATAGATAGATAGATAGACAGACAGATAGATGATAGATAGAAGACAGACAGAAATTATGTATCCTAGGAATATTTATGTATAAACACATAAGATGCATAAATGCATGAATGAATGTATGAATAAGTTCATCTTGACTGATTGGCATATCAGCCACTCTAGCCCCACCAAAAAAATCAGATAATTAAAGAATTATAATGGAATATAGTAATAATTTTGTTTCATGTCTTCATTTAAAAATTTTAACAAGGGAAACTTAAAATTATTTAGAAGCCTGCATTGCAAAGTCCTGCCTAAGCTTTTCACTGGAAATTTAGAATAACAAGCAATTAATGAATCATGCTCCTTCACAGATCACTGTGCAATGATTCACTGGCGTTTTAAAATCAAGATGCCAGCATGTGAGGCTGTCAGATTATGACCCTGATGTAGCATCAAATGCTAAAGTAAATTAAAGTTTCCAAGAAGTAGGGTTTACTCTCACTGCTCAGCTGGGAGGCTTTCTCTAGAAAGACTTACCTCTGTCCCCTGAAAGCCTTTCTGAACATTACACAGCACGAAATGGTTACTGATAATTAGTTATGGGAATGCAATCCACCTAGAAGCACAAAGCAATGTTCTTCCAATCATTTAACATAAGCCAGTCATGTGCACAGAGGGGCCACAGCAAGGTATCCAAGCCATTGAACTAACACTTGAGAGCAGAAGAAGTATTTTAAAGATTCACTTGTGAGGCTTGAAACCTATCTTCAAACAATGTAAACAGGAGTTTAGAATTAAAGGACTAATGCTTTTCTCTAAGTCAAAGCACCATCAAAAGCCTAAAATGCACCATTTCTGAAGAATCTTCCAGAAGACAATTACAAAAGCTCACTGATCAACAGTTAGTCTTTCTGAATACAACACCCACTACCCAGGACAAAACAAATTCACAAATAAAGGAAAACATTGATGTACTTGCTCACTTCTTTAATCATTGATATTTTAATACCAATTTTGCCCTTAACCTGACATATCTTTAATGATACAACCCATAGACGTATTGTAAGAAAACACATCATAATGTGTATCACATACATTTTACTTCTTTAAAATGTCCTCTAATCAAGTAGTGGTCCTAATTATGTAAGCAAAACTATTTCTTTAGATTATGATAAAAAGGACTGCTTGAACCCTCCGACAGGAAACAGACTTAGAGAGTACCACCAGGAAGACTTCAACAACTAAGTTGGTAATAGAATGGATTCATCCTCTCCGGGCCTTGTTGACATAATTTTGGTTTATTTTTGCATGGCATATTTACCTAACCCTACACGGACACAGCAATGTTTTCCCTGATGGAGTCCTGACCCCTTTCCTGAAGGTGAAGAAGTAAGGTCAACAACTTCCCGACTGTATCCCAAGGCGCAGGCTAGATCAACAACGCTAACCACTCAGGGAAAGGAAGTCTACTGTTCCTTGTAGAATAAGACCAGACTTCAGAAACAGTTAGGACTGTTGATCAGGAATCAGAAGGATTATGGCCAGAGTTTTAGGTTTTGAAAACAAGGAATTATAACATTAAAAAAATAGGTATTACCTAAAAAATAATACAACAATCAGATAATATCATCAAGGATCATTAGTGATATGTAAATATACTTTGAGACAGTTTCTAAGGCTGCTGGTGAGTTATTGCAGTTAATTAGTCAATTTATAATTAAAATTAATTTATTTGCTTCAATGAATTATCCAATCAATAATTGATAAGCTACATTTTCTTTCAACAATTAATCTCATGGGTTTTAACCACTCTATTAAGAATTATGAAATTGCCACTTGGTCTGCAGTAGCATTTATTAAGAAATCAATACCAGTATTGTTTTTCCCATTTCCTGTGATTATAAATATATGTTAGACAACAGGGCAGAAAAAAAATTTAAATTACTAAGTGGAACAAGCTTACAATTAACTGCACTTTAAAGATAATTTGAACAAGCCAACTTGCAATGACAAATAATCAATAAATAAACAAATTACATTTTAAATTCCAGCATAGCAAACACTGCTATTGACAAAAATATTTTTCACAGCAAAGAGTTCCAAATTCTTGACTCTATACCAATTGTTACTAAAACACACTAAAATACTAGTGAATTAAAATACAGCAGCTTTCCTTCCAAGGTGCACTTTATATATCAGGTCTACTCTGCATACAAACACAAGTTATTAAATGTTTCATGTGGCAAACTATTGCCCCACCTTAATTATCAAAACCAGATCGTATATTCAAAACTGAACAGGCCTGAAAACCTAGTCAAGGATTCTTCATGTTAAATGTTTAAATCTACATTCGTGGGGCACCCGCTCCTCTATGCCTCACCTGTGTAAAGGAGTTCTTATTGCCCAGAAAGCTCTCAATTTCTTCCCCCAACACACACACACACACACACACACACACACACACACACAATCTCAGTTATTTCCTTATTTTAAACTCATCTCTTAAGTCCCAGCTTAAATGTAATTTCTTCAGGAAAGACTTCACCACACCCCAATTAAACTGGGGCTACCTGTATTCTTATAACTCCCTTTACTTTGCTAAATCACCTATCTGTACTAAAAAACTTCCTTATTTAATGTCTGAGTTCTCCCACCAGGCTGGAAGCTCAGTGAGTTTGGGAAGTCTCTCTGTTCTCCACTCCATCCCTGAACTCAGCCCAGTGCCACTTCACAAATATTTACTAAACACTGAATGAATGAATAAGCCCTGAAATTGGAAACTTACAGTGTCTTCAAGGACACATTTAAATATTACAAGTTGAGCAGTAAAATATAGCTTCAAAGTATAATTTTAAGTTAGTTATCATAAAGGAGGTAAATGCCTTGAAGGAAATTTTGTACTGAGTGGTTTCTTTCTGTGTTGTCACTATGGGAAACATCTTTTCACAAAAAGAGTGATACTCGGATTCAGACACACACGCACACCCTTAAAGAACCACCATTATCATTAATCATCTAGTAGCAGAACCGCATAAATTAATAAAAGGCAACAGTCACTCAAAATGTTACTGAGCTAAAATTGTCCATTACTCTATCTTCTTTGACTACTAAATAAATGGGAATGTACACAATGCCAATGGCTGAAGTATGACAGTATATTAACAGCCACTGAAGCCGTCAGATACTTCCTTTATGAAGTAGTTTCAAGCAGAAACTTAATTCGTTCAAGTCAGATGGCAATAAACCAACTCACAGGCTGGATTTCAGAGAGGCGCGTTGGTGGACCAGCTTTCTGTGTCAAGTCAACTCTTCAACCTGGATACACTGTCCTTTGCTCACCCCTCACCACTTGGTTAGGTGACTAGGACCTGCTTGCTGGCAGGTACATCTTGTCACAAGGTCATCCTCTTCTGGTGAGAAGTTTGTCTCAACCTCCCCTTTAGGACCACTCTGGGTAACACATGGTTCCTATCAATTGGGGTTTCCTGATCCTTGGTGAGCTGTCACCCTGAGGAAACAGCAGAGAACATTTCCTGACTCCTGGACCTCAAGGACTCCCAGCATTGCTTTTTCTGGTGCTAGGAGATTAAGACTGAGTATCAAGTGCAACCTGCCCTTCCTGTCTATGCTACCAAATCACAATCCATGTGTCACACGTTTTGGGACTAGAGAATTAACTTGACTCTCAATCATGTGCCATATATTCATTTATGAACAAATACCCAATATAAATCACAACGCCCCTGGAGTTCTCTAAAATTAAATAATAGCAACCAGAATTTACCTCACAAAGAAACTTCTCTCTAGAAGTTAGGCTGAAGGTCTGCTGTCTTCTGGGGTTTTTGATGATCGACCAGTCTACAACTTAGCAGATTAACCATCATTGGAAGACCCAACACTATGCCAACCTTGGACCCTAGTTTTCGTAAAGCCTGAAATGGCTTTAAGAATACAGCCAAATTACCTTTATGCTATGACAACCACCAGACTGAAGAATTACAACTGCTGATATGAAGAGAAAAGTATGAAATCACTGATGTTAGAATTCTCTTTGGAAGCAGATCACTAATATAGGAAAAGACAGGACTATTGTTCAGCTTCTAAGGGTATCATGTGGCTTTTGCATGACAGCAGTGAGCTTGGCCTTTCCCTAGAAATGGCATTACTGCTTTCAGAGTGGGGGAAGGCAGGCAGCTGAATTTGGGAGGTGTCAGGCACTGGTAGCCTTCTATAATACCAGCTTTCCTGGCAATGAATCATTGTAGCAAGGGCTAAATGTATGAGACGGCTTTTGTGAAAATACACAAAAGATTTTTTTTTAATACTTGAGTTGAAGAAAAATACATTCATGTTTGACAACCTCCTACAAATGAAATATGGCAAAAAGATTAGGTTTCACATAGATTTTCATAACGGCGTCTAACACAAAAATAAACATGTGAGGAGAACTTCAGGCTGTGAATTGCAGCAGGATGGTTGCTCTAAATTGGCTCTTTGTCTCAAAAAAAACCCACCACAAATCAAGGCTTTGATAGGAATAAACCAGCAGACCACTTTCACTGTCAATACGACTAAGAATAAGAAGTACGCAGACATTAAAGCTTCAGGTTTAAAAGAGGAAACAGACTCATAGGACCAGAACTTGTCACTTTGTCAATAAAATGGCCAAAAGGCGGAGGCAGGTTCCTAACCTCTGGTATCTGACCTGGGCTTTTAAGACTATCAGCAGCAATTACAATACAAAAGTCCAACTATTGCCCACAATTACTGCCTCTCAGGGGTTCTCAGTAATGAATTATTCATGTAACATATACCCTATACCTTTTTAGGAAGAAACAGACAAATCCATGCAAACCAAGCTACCAGGCCTCTTTATGGCCATAAAGTTTGTCACCTGCTGTTACCAGCTGCCATAAATG
>NW_006285042.1:4333946-4337575 GCF_000327345.1 Myotis davidii | reverse complement strand
CCCTCCTCCACCCCTTTTAAATGGTGAACAGTAGACTGGGAACCATCCTTTGCTCTCAGGAATTTAGGTGCCTAACAGCATATTAAAGCGAGAGGTCAAAGTGCACCCTGTGTTACAATCTTCCTTTCTACAGTTGGGGTTGTGGGGGGAGAAGAGGGAGGCGGGTGCATCCAACCAGAAGTTGAATTCTTCTTTCTCTATATTCTGCCCATACACTTTCTACCCTCATGAGGCAGGCAATAACGGCAACTGTTTTGGAAAAGCTTTCAAAGTTTTCAAATGACTTGTTTTTACGTCTTTTCTCCTCTGGCAAGTGTAGTTTGGTAAGAAAAAGCCCACTGATGCCGTCAATGACTCCATACCGTCTTGCTTATATTTGCACTTGCAATGAACACTGAGGATGCATGGTGAAAACCACTGAGCACATCTCTAACAGCGGATAAGTAATTGATTTATGCACATAGCGAGACCTTTGCCTCTTTTTCCTTTTCTTTATAGCCTGGAAGTTGAAAGAAGGTAGGTGCTTGGCATCCAAAGCCTAAGGCGGGCAGGAGCCCATGAGCTGCACATTGAGGTTTTCTGTTTTGTTTAACTGTAAATGTAAGGTAGCATTTGGCAGCCTAGACTGAATCCCAGCGCGTGCCAAGAACTTTCCTATGGAAAAAAGAACTAAATGCAAAACTAATGATCCAAGCATTCAATCTCCACAGTGTATGCAAGCACTTTGTGTTTAAAACAGACACATTCAGGAAAAAAAGAAAGAGGTTTAAGATCAGATGCACCATCGTCACTGGGAGGCATCTTCTCCCGACTCTCAGAGCTGAATCTTCAGGAAAAAGGGCTGGGAAGGCAGGGCTGGGCCACAGCAGGGAGATAAACCTGAGGGTAAGGAAAACAGAACCCGTGCCTGATGAAGTCAGACTTTGGCATGAAAACCCAGTGTTGTTGCTGTTCTTTTTCTTTTTTCTCCTCCAAAATAACTTTCAGTTAAATTGCCAGTGTCTTGAGTACAAAAGATCTCTTCTGATGTGGAATTCTGAAACTGACAGGCACCAGGAGAAGCCTCCTGACCATGGGGCAGCGTTCGATTTCCACACACCGTATCTTTTCTGGCTATACTTTAAAACCCTTTGTAAAATCCTTTACAAGCCTTGCCCTTGAGCTATGGTCCATGAGCAGCAGCAGCTTGCGCTGGGACATGTTAGCCACCCCAGCGAGGGTCCGTTCTTTCATGGACTTTGGAATTCGCAAGGAATAGACCTGCTTCTACAATTCCTGAGAGCTGTGTTCCACGAGGCTGGCATGCTCTCCTCTTTCTCTGGGAAGCCCAGGATTCCCTTTTGCTCACCTCACTAATGACCTGCAGCCCACAACTGGTCTCTCCTGGGCCCCAAGCTTAGAATTTGGTCTCAATTACACACAGCAAAAAGAAGCTATATCCTGGAAACTTGCATAAGAGAAGGCAGGAAAAAAAAAGAGAGAGAGAGAGCCAAGTATTACCAACTTCCTCCATTCAGACTGGTTTCAGAAAGAAAAAGAAAAAAAAAATCCTGGGTAAAGAGCCAGTTTTCAAAGAGCATGTCTTATGTAGAGTTCCAACAGCAAGGAGTGTACTCTTGTCTGAAGAAACACCCAAACACAGGACAAGAGGCCACCGGTTTGCACTCTCCCAGACACCGGCAGCCTGCGTTGCTATAGTAACCACCAAGCTAGCTTCAGTCCGTTTCCCTAGGTCAGGCTATGCCTAAGGGATGCTGTCAGTGCAACAAAACCACGCCAATGGTAAGTTGTTCTATCTGTCCGGAGAAAAGTTCCAGCAGTGGCTCTCATGACCGGGGATCATTTGCAGAGTTTGTGGCAGGGGAGCGAGGGCAGCCAGCTCCAACAGCATCCCTGGCCGATCTGACAGCGGTGGGGTAATCCACTGCTCTTTCCAGCAGTTGTTTATTATTTTAATCAGCATCCTCCCTTCCACCACCCCTCACACAGTTTGAAGTGAAGCGCACTCCCACTTCCTGTAGGCTTCCCTGCCCCAAAATGTAGGACTTGCTCTCAAATGGTGTGGATCCTGAGTGGATCCCAGGATTCATATTCCAATTTGGAGCCCACCCAGGAAAACAAAAGGGGGTAGGTGTACAAGACAATACAAGGCACAAAACAAAATATGAGTGATCAATTGGGTTATTTCTGAAAAGGTTTTAACAGTACAATGATGGGGAAAATAAAGGAAAGTCCCTTTGATCTCATTGATGACTCTAAGAGCCATTCAGACTTGTTTTCATGTGGGGAATTCACTTGTTTGTGAAATAAAACGTAAGTGAAACTACTCCAAATGTGAGTAATCGCCAGTTACTTTTAAATTGTTAAGTTATTACGGTTCCCAGAGAAACACTGTCTCCCACAAAGTTGTGTAATTGCTTTAAAGGAAAATGTTCAATCCAAATGATATATTCTTTGGACATCATGGGTTACATAGCTACTTAGTATACCAATAAAAGGTTAAGTGCAACAGATGTGTCCATATGAAACGTATTTCTCTAGCTGTGTGCAGTTTTGTTATAAACATATAATGCTTTTAAAAGTGACACCATCACAAATGGAAAGTTAATCTTAATATATCCAAGTTTACTCTGCATCAGGGCATAGAGCAAAAAAATTAGAATATGTATCTCCTAAAAGGCTATTTGAAGTACTCAAATATCAAAATTATTAACATTCATTTAATCATATACAGATAGAGTTTCCACTAGCAAAGAAGAGAACAAAAACCTGCCAGGGAACATATACAATAATAATCACTACTTTTTGGATTTGCACACCATTTTCCTTTCCATTTCATTCCCAACTTATTTTCGTATCAGTGTTTAAATAGCATGTGTTTTACATATGCGGATCTATCCAAAATTTAACAAGCTTTTAAAATATTTTCATCATTTATTCATAAAACTCAACATGTCCCCAGGGGCACATGGCTTTATGAGAGTTCTAGCAGAATGTGTTCCACCTCCAAGTGCCCAATTCAGATTTATACACAGACGCTGTTAACTTCAAAAACAAGTGTTGTAAATGAATGATAACCCAGAAATTTATAAGTAAAAACAATCTGTGCACTTTGAGTTCACAACAACAACAAAAAAGACATTGAGAGAAGAAACATAGAGAAACTGACCAGGCTCACCCAGTCAGTGAGGGCTCTGGGGCCACATGCTGAGAGATCTTTCAGCAGCAACAAATAAACCCTTTACATAAATACAAAACAGAAGGAACCACCAGCACCAGCCCCACCACAAATAATAATAATAATAATAGTAATAAATAAATAAAGGAGAGAGAGGAAAAGAACAATCTTTCTCAGCTGGGCAAACTTCCAGCTACCACCCAGGGTGCTGAATGACTGTGATCAGAGACTTGTGCAAACACGCAATCCCCTCTGCACATATCCGAAGACTGAATTAAACAAAAACTGTGAAGCAACAGAGACTCCTACCCTAGTCTTTCTCTAAAGTAGACTCTTAGATTTAAAGGGTTCTGACATCAGGATAAGAACAATATGTCATTATTAGAGCTGCTAATAGCAGACCTTTTGAGGGAGTCTTCCCAAAAGATAAGAGCAAGAGAATTTTTATCAC
>NW_006285042.1:4276680-4333727 GCF_000327345.1 Myotis davidii | reverse complement strand
AAACAAGATAAGGAAAGAGAGGAGGAGTATGTGGTCACATGGAACACTAGAGTGGAGTCTCCAGAAGTCACTGTCCCTGTACCAACTACCAGCTTCTCTGACATCCTGGGCAAATGCCCCATACCCATTTCTCAGAACTGACATCCTCAGCTCAGGCAGAAAAAAGAACACAAAATAAAGCTTCCTTACTTACAGCTATAAAATATCAAGAACTAAGATACTGATGAACCTAGATATGATGCACACTCTTTAGGAGGAAAGTGGTGGTGGTGGTGCGGGCAGGGGGGAACTTTACTTAGTGGATCTTTACGGAACCATCCAAAAATTTGTTTTTAGTTCTCACCTAATTTGAATTGCAGGTTAACTATACTCTCAATAAAACACTGGAAAGCAACTAAAATGTGATTTTTAAAGTGTCAAAGACAAATAGATTATTTATGTAAAAATCCAAAGATAGGCTACAAAATTCCATTAGCTAAATATTTAATGTATTATTCTAAATTACTGTGCTCCTTGATGACTGAGTGACTTATTACAAATGAGACTTATAAAATGTAACTGTGAATTGCTTTAATAACTGAGTTCATTCTACCATGTATTTGTGTTTGATACCTATAAGTAACTCTGTATACAAAATATCATCTTGGTAATATATTTTACATCTCTGCAGCCTCTTCTTTTTTTAACCAAACACCTCTTTGATACATTATCTCCTATAATCATTAAAACAAACAAACAAATAAACAACAACAAAAAATAGAGGCTTCCAGGGAAAGCAATACATCACCAGAGAGACAATAAGCTGAATGATACAATTTGAAGGAGTTTACATTTGCAAGTCCACACTAGTGTGTAAATAAATAAATTAGGCACTAATCTTCAAGAGATGGGATAAATATAATCCCTACAACAGATCCTAACATAATCCCTACAACACCGAGTATCCTGAAATTCTCTAGTGAAATACAGTCATCCGTGTCTCAAACACAGACACCAAGATCCACAAGACAGCGAAGGTTACAGAACCACCAAACAGCACAGAAAAACTCAACAATGGAATCAATGAAATCTAAATCTAAATGACATAATAAAAACCACACTCTATGTCCCGAATGAAGAGAGCTATATATCCATATGGCTTTGGCATAAACTTTCAAAAGCTAGGCTACTTTTAAAACTGCTTGTGATTAAAAACTATATAAAACAATTAAAATAAATAAAAACTATATTTCATCTAATTGGCTTAAAATGGCTTACTTATTTAGCAATTTCATTGAGGGAACAGAACATTAATTTAGGGTTCACTCAAATACAAGCAAAAAGAGCCGTCTAAATGCTCTGTTGAAAGATAATCTATGTCTCACCCATATGGTGGATCTTAAAGTACCCCTCCTGCTACTCAAATTTTTTAAAGCTGTAAAGATAAAGTATGTTTTCTATGGAAAACCAAACAGCTTCCTCTTTATCTTGGTCAATATGAATAAAAGAAAAGAAAAGAGAAAATGAGAGAAGAAAAGTAAAAACTTGTCGGGGACCTCTAAGGCGAAGCATATGGAGGTCACTAGGTGATTACAAATAAATTGGTACATCATGGCTTTATTCACAATGAAGCGCTTCAGGCATGGGTAGAAAAATTTACTGGTTATAATCCCATTCTGACTCCAGGGAAGACCCAGGTTATGATGGCTTTAAAAGGAATATGCACAATTCTCCTTTTCATAATGTCTCTAAGTAAGCATTTATAATTCAAAAATAAAATAGCTTCAAGATCCTAGTCATGATCTGCAATTTCAGATTCATTGCCTACTGCCGCGGTGGTTCTGTTAAGGGAGACCACTCAATACATTGCAGCTTTCTAGTTAACATCAGCTAGCAACCAAGTCTGTCAGCTGGTAGCTATTTAAAGTAATATACAGCCCTAAAGGGCAGAAGGTTCAATCTGAAATGGAGGCCTGAGCCCCCTGATGAAAGGCGGAACTCTCCTTTTATCCCAGGAAGCTCAGATAATATGCTTTCGACACAAAGAATTATTTTTAAAGTTCATCTCTTCAATAATGTTATCTAGTTTGATAACTATATAGGTGGCAGTTGGGAAATAGAAATTATAACTCATACGGAAAAAAATTCAACACTTTCTAAATTTCCAAAATCTATAGCCAGAAGATTCTAACCAGACATTTTAAAGGCACAAAGAGCTTTTTCTTCTAAAGGGAGTGGATAGGTGGGGTGAGGACTGAGGAAGAGAAACCCCAGTTGATCTGTTTCTGAATTAGCCAACCAGGTGCAGGGGTCAGTGTTCAGCAACCTTCTAAATATTTAATGTTTCAGAGAGGACTTTATTAGGCGACTAAAAATAAGGCCAAGACAAGTTAATGTTTCAAAACCATATCCTTCCTAAGAAATATGCAGCATGAGACAAGAGTGAAACCATCTCAGACGGCCAAGCCTCACAATTCCAGATGTCTACCGATGGCTCGAGCTTGTGGGGTGCGCGCAGGGCTTTGGATAAGTTTCTTAGAGGTTTCTAAAGGATTGTCCCAACTTTCCTCAGATCCCAGATTTAGAGAAATTAAAGCCAAAATTAAATTACAAATTGTAATAATAACAACAAACATGTCAAGATAAAGCAAAATTGAAGGTGCTGTTTTCACTCACAAGTAAAAAAAAAGGTACTCTCCGGAGGGCATTATTGCTGTAATCTATAAACCCAGAGGAAATTCACTAACCCCATGAGAGCAGCCATGCTTCTGTGTGTAATGCCAGCTTTTTTGATGCTTGCCGGCTAACCCATTCAGAGCTGACTTACTGCTTCAATTCTGACCCATGTTCCTGCCATCTGCCTGCTTAGCATCCGAATTGGAATTCTCTGCAAAATCACAGCCTAACCTTGTTCCCCACTTTAATGATGATTCATCTTCACTAATCTCATCAGTAACCAGTCAAGATACTTACACACAAACCACTTATATTTAACAAATATGGCTCCCCAAAAGTCATAGACCATTGTAACTCTTTTTTCCTTCAGCATCTTTACTTATATATACTTTCTGTACCTTTATCTCACTTCTCTCATTTGTTTATTCTGTCTGAGCAATAGGATCTGTGATGACTCTGTTTCTTTCCGAAAAGTTTTGAATAAAGTATTCTCTAGACAGTGAACCCAGACAATGTATTGTGCAGGACATAACAAAATCAGTAGGCTGATTACAGAGGGAAGAATGCCTAGGTTTGACAGAAGTAAGTCAAGCCATTATATTTTCTGGAGATTATGAGAAGCAGCAGAGTTGACTTTTAAAAATCCACCAAATTTTGGGATAGAAATAATTTAGCAATATTCACCAAACATTAAAATTCATATAACCTTTGTGTTAGAAATTCTATCCCTAGGAATTTAATTTGCAAAGATTTGTACAAACATAGGGACAAAGATGCTCAATAAGTTCTATTTGACAGAGCAAAAAGCTGAAAAGAATCTAAATGTCCATAATAGGTAAGTATGTAAATAAATTATAGCAGATTCCCACAATAGAATACTGTTCAGCTATGGAAAAGAGGAAGAAGGTGGCTATATCCTGATAAGAAATAATCTCTAATATGTATGCATGTATGTATGTGCCCAAAAGGGGGATATTAACATAGATGCATATACAGGATGCAAATAATATTTCTGGAAAGATATGTAAGAAGATAAAGGTGGTTATGCCTGAGAGAAGCACTGGAGATCTCTGTGCCTAGAATGGGACACTTTAAGTCTTTTATACTGTGTGAAAATTTTATCACAGGTACATGGTACATACTGTATTCCACACAAAATTAAATCAATTAATAGATGGAAAATTCTCAAGTAAAAACACATTTATCTTTCTAGGTAGATATCGATTCCCCAAAATGGTGGCATCATTAGATTTGAGGTAAGTACCACCAGAGACAATCATTTTTGTCTCTGAAAGGCTCAGAAGTTTTGAAGTGCCAGATGGTCTGACATTCCAATAAATCAGCCCTCAACAGAAACACGCCTTCGGCACAGTGGGCTGGTCAATGGTAAACTTTTCCAAAGGAGACAGGGACAAAGCCTTTTTGTTCCCGTAAGTTACTCTATAACTAGTCACTCCAATTTATTTAAATAATAACTCTGTGTCTAAATAGGCAATATATAATTTAAGTCATTCTCATTCTAAGGACGCCAATACTGCTATTTTCATCTAATACTGTGACATTAAATGGCATGAATATTTTTTGGCAATGTTTATAAAATTAATACACACATATAGCAAAGAAGAATATCTGGCCTGATTTTGTCAAGCAATTGAAGTGTGGCCTCATCACTCAAGATGGGCTAAGTGAGCTGGCAGAGGGACAGTGCCAGGGTCTACTCAACAGCACTACTGTTCATGGGACTAAGTCACAGTAGTGAGAGAGAAAACACCATGGAACCACTCCTGCTTGTCATGGCTGCAGAAGGCATGCTTGATGTGCTATGAAAGTTACTCCAACAAAATACTGAAAGAGATATACCACTACAGGGGGAGCAACCAGCAGACACCAAGATTGGGTACATTCTTATTTAGGACTAAATTGAATAGTAGAAGGAGTTTTATACTAAATCTTGTAAACCAAGAAACTTAAAGCACAATTTAAATCTAGAAATGGTTCTGGCAGATGTTTGTTTGTGTGTGTGTGTTTTATTTTGTTTTTATTTCAGAGAGGGAGGGAGATGGAGAGAGATAGAAACATCACTGATGAGAGAGAATCATTGATTGGCTGCCTCCTGCATGCCCTACACTGGGGATGGAGCCTTGCAACCCTGGCATGCGCCTTGACCGGGAATCGAACCGAGACCTTCTGGTTCACAGGTCAACACTCAACCACTGAGCCACGCTGGCTGGGCCAGATGTTTCAATTTTAAAATTAGTTTATGTTACCCTCTATTTCCTCATCTATAAAACTAAGTAGATTAATAGCTAATTCAAAAGTAAATTAACTACAATTCTGTTACTTTATTTTTTTAGCTTTTAAAATTTTATTAAATTTATTGGGTAATCATTGTATATGGCATTGTGTGCCAACCATCCGAAGTCAAATCTTGTGCCGTCAGCATATATTTGACCAACTATGATATGACTCTTTCAGAACACCTAATACACTTACATCTGGCAAGCTGTGTTTGGGCCATACAAAGCACTTATTAATAATAATAAAAATTCATCCCCTTACAGCTTTTACATTTGAAAGTTCTTGATACATTATATCAGCCCCTCTGCCTTTCCTTAAGGGCTCTCCACATCCCAACCCAAAATATATCTAAACTAACTGCAATGTAGCCCTATTCAATCAAACTTTCTCCGATGATGGAAATGGTGTTCACCTTTGATGTCCAATAGAGTAGTACGGCTATTGGATGCTTGAAAAGTGGCTAGTATGACTGAGAAACTAAACTGCGGTTTTGTTTAATTTTAATCAATTTAAATGTAAATGCAGATAGTCACATGTGGCTAGTAGCCTTGCTACACACTCCAGGCATGATTTCCTTACAATATTCTGAAGGATATGGTTTTCTAACTTTTTCCAATATACACTCTACTGTATTTTTTCTCCATTGATAGAATTCTTTTCTCTCAAGTAATAGACCCTTTTTTCTATGCATTCAAGTTTCATCCAGCCATTGAGGTACCATTTAATTTCCACCCTCTACTAAAAGCCTCGTACGACAACTTCAATTCAACAATTTCCTATCCACATTGGTCATCTCCCTTACGCTGCATAACGATCCTGTACTTTACTTTCATGTTGCCTTGCTTGTTTATAGGTTGTTTTGCCAATTTGTTTAACCTTCCCTTTAACCCCACTCAACAGTGAGCTTTTCAAGAAAAAGAAAAGAAGTTGAATTCATTTGTCCATCAAATGACCTGAAGAATGATAAACATACAACCACTGCTCAATATTTTTTCACTGGCAAGAATAAAACAATTAGAAAGTATTAAAAATTTGCATCCTTAATGTGATTTTACCATTTTAAAAAAGCCATGATCTTGGCAGACACCTAATACATTTACAAAGTTACCGGAATAATCAATCTAATTAAACTTTCCAGCAAAAAAATTCTAGTGGTTATTTTATTCATCTTTCCATTTCCTGAAAGGATCCCAAGTTATTCTAAAGGTTTTGCACTTATCTAACCATACATTTCTCCAAAGAAAGAAAAGTTTCAGTCCTTCTTCTATAAACCACTCAAGCTTAACTTGACAGAAAAAGTTAATTTAAATGTATTTAAGAATTACACTTTAAATTTTAAAAGAAAGTGCTGCCCTCTTGTGAAATGAGGTAGAAGATTTTTCATTTCACTGTCAGTTGAGTAAATATTGCAAAAGGATTAAAAGTTAAAATTTAGCCAAACCGGTTTGGCTCAGAGAATAGAGCGTTGGCCTGCGGACTGAAGGGTCCCAGGTTCAATTCCAGTCAAGGGCATGTACCTTGGCTGCAGGCACATCCCCAGTAGGAAATGTGCAGGAGGCGGCTGGTTGATGTTTCTCTCTCATCGATGTTTCTCTCTATCTCTCTGCCTTTCTCTCTGTAAAAAATCAATAAAATATATATTTTTTAAAAAGTTAAAATTTAACATTAAAACTAAATAGAGTTTATCTCACAGTTGTATGTGTTTCCCCCGAGGTCTCTCCCTCATGCACTTGGTTAATTTTCCAACCAAGTGAAGAATGGATCATCAGGACAAACTGTTCACAATTGTACTATGCCTAAAAAAATAATGAATGACTGGAATATGTTCATTATAATAGAAATAAAAGGTTTTCTTTTTTGAATACTGTGTTACTGAGGAGATAATGGGAGCAAGGCCAATGAAGAAGCAGATGAGTCAATGACAGACAACATGGGAAGTCACAAGTTAACTCACTTTCTGACCTTGGGCAAGAGTTTAACTACCTGCAATCCACTTATTTATATATAAAGTGAGTATTTTAATAATACCACAAACTACATAGATTGTGTTGAGATTCAGTGAAACAGAAGAGGTAAAATAGTATAATCCTTGTCATGTGGTAAGTGCTTATTAAAGATTACTGAACCAATAGTAATAATAGTCCCATAAATAAGATTACATTCACACAGGCATTTAAACAATCTCTCAGAAAGTCTAACAATTGCAGTATGTGCTGTCTTTTTATGGGCATCTATTATATGGCACAGGTACGAGGCACCATGGAAAAAGACAATAGTATTTACTTTCAAGAAGCTTACATTCTGAGCTAACCATAAAAATACATGAAGAAAAAAAATTCTATAATCTCCTGAAGAATGAATGTTAGCAGATTTACAATTCACAGAAATGATGACTATAAGTCCAGTAGGCTTTAAGGATCCCATTAAACATCAGTTTACTTGAATGACAAATAGTAGGTTATCTCAATTCCAAGGATACCACAAATGAGAGAAAGACACACACACACACACACACACACACACAAATTTAGTGTTAACCAACAGTGTGTCCTCTCTTTCCATAGACTCTGCTTTCTTAGAATGAGCTTTCCCTCCAGTCCTCTCCCCTGGGATCAGAATAGAAGGAGGAGAAGTTGGCTGAATCCAGTACAGCAAGAATAGACTAAACCATCCTATTTCTCTAATTATCAAACATAAGTAATTCACAAACTAGGTTTCATTTACCCACCACATTGAGACATATGTAAATAGCCACCTTTACATATGAATATTAGGAACAGGTATGCCTATAATTGAAAGTGTTTAAAATTTAGAACGTTCGTTGATTCAATCCTCAGCATTTTAAGGGAGTTGTCCATTTGAAGTAATCTTCAGGAAATTCTTTTGTAATGTATAAGATCTTTTGTCAAATTAAAAGCTACCACCAATATATATTTTTAGCAATTTGAATTTTTATGCATAAGAGGTTAGCCTAACTCAAAAACATCCATTTCCTTGATTGAAATTATAATGGAGAATAAAGAAATGTCTGGATAATGAGGTGAAAAAGTGCCTTAAGGAAGTGTATAAATGTTATATTTAGTAACATAATACATTTTGGTACAGCTTCCTTTAAAAAATATCTTTTTATAAAACCTATAAAATGCAGGAATGACAATCATGCTGTTCCATTATTCTAATTAGTTGTCTTTCTGTTCAAATAGCAGACAGCCACAGAGGAACCTAGTAATATTTTGGGGAGCTGAGAAAAAAGTTCCCCAATTAAATGTTAAGAATATTATCATGCACACAATTTATAACATTTTAAATTAAATAATCCTTTCATTTTACTGGGCTTAGGCAAAAGAAATATTGACTCATCATACACATAAGGGAATTCTTCCAACAAATAAATGAAGGTTAAAAAAGTGGGAAAAGATATGCCTCAATAACTTTTCATGCTGAACAGAATTACATTACACTGTAACCACTAATTTTCTTAATCTTGTAGAGGGGGTGGAAGGTTGACAAAGTGAACTATTAAGTACACTGAAATAGAAGTCATTGACCTAAGTCTTGTTACCACTTATATAGTCAGATAAAACAAATCTGTTCAATGACCCACACTAAGATCAACCAGAAAACATTTTCAAGTTCACAGAATAAGAGAAATGGTCCCCCACAGTGTGTGCTAAATAATCAGTTTTCAGTAGAGGTGTGTTGATTCAATATGATGGACCAATGAATGCCATTTTGACATAAATTTTTTTAAAGAGGTAACTTCCCCCTCCTCCCCTCACTAGCAGTGACCGTTCCTGTGGTATCTCCCAATTTCTGGCCAAGTCAGAACCATGCTCTGCAGTAGCTCAGAACACTCACAGCTTCCTACACGTCACCTGCCTCTTCTCCAGCCCCCTTTCTTTGCTACCCTTAAACTCCAACAGCTCCTCTGTTCAGCACACATTTTGTAATCAACAAGTTAAAGGCTGCTTTCTCTGGCTCATTTTATTTTGTTTCCTATTTTTATATATTTCCTCTAAACCTTCAAATTCTGACTCCAGTTATTAATCAAAGAGCCAGGGTCAACCGACCTTGTAGACATGTATTAAGTGTCTTGTTAATATTATAAGGCACCATTCTACAACATAGATCACATTTCCATCATTTACCTACATTTTTGTATTTTCTCTTTATTTTTCAAATTGACCTAGAAGCAAGGGCCAAGAAGAATACAACAGCTATCTTTGGAGCCATTAAATTTAAATATATCTTTGAAACAAAATATTTTATAACTAAACTAGAGGTCTGGTGCACAAATTCGTGCATGGGTGGGATCTGGCTGGCCCGACCCAATAGAGGACGATCAGGCTGAGACAGCCAGGGTTAGGGGATGCGGGAGGTTGGCCAGCCAGCTCTTCCCCTGATCAGGGTGTGAGGGGCCGATCGGGGGCTGGGCTGAGTGGGGGAAGGGGCTGCAGGCAGTTGGCCGGCTAGCCCTGCCCCCTGGTCAAACTCCTGGTCGAGCAGACAATTTGCATATTAGCCTTTTATTATATAGACTAGTGGAAATTTAATTAGGGAATTTAATTAGGGAAAATTTAAAAGGGAATTTAATTACGGAAAATATTTTAATATTGCTATTTGCCCTTCCTCTATAATACAAGTGTCAGAGATGAAAGAAAATTAGTAAAATGTATGTGAAAATCTTCCTCCTATCAGAGTCTGGGCATGCCGCAGGACCTAGAATCAGGTCTCTGCCCACCCATGTGGACCTCACAGCCAATTCTGTGCAAGACCCAGACCTGGCTGGCCCCACCCCCATTGGGCAAGATCCAGACCCGGCAGGCCCCACCCCCATCAAGCCCCTCTGGGTGGGGGGGCACAGCCTCAGGTCCCCAAGCTCCGCTGGGCTGGGGGCATAGCCTGAGGTCCCTTGTCAAGCCCCGCCAGGAGGGGATTGCGGCCTGAGGTCCCCCATCAAGCCCCACCTGGTGGTGGGGGGGGGGGCACAGCCACAGGTCCCTCGCCCCGGCCCGGTGCCACGCAGCCTCAGGTCCCAGCTGATCGCTCATTACGGCTCGTCATGGGAACCCCACCTCCACTGTGGGCACAGCCATCTTATGTTACAAGAATCCTGCCTCCGCTGTGGACGCAGCCATCTTGTGATGGTATGATGGAGTGAGGGTCAATGTGCATATTACCTCTTTAGTATATAGGACAGTATCTAAGTTCTATGTTTACTTAAAAATGTAAACTACAATTTTAGATCTCTGGATACAAAATGCCATATCAACATCAGCCATTTGAACTAGTCGGAGAGACTTTTTAAATACTAATTTTAGAGTTCATTAAAATGACACAAAGAGATAAGTTTAGAAACGTTTACTAAAGTATTTAGTTTTGTACATGGCTCCATAGGATTTTGCTTTTTCCAGACATGTATGGCTATGCTTCAGCAATTGTGGAGCCATGCTTTCATATACATATACCTCTCCTTTGCAAATGTAAACATAAATCAGTCATATGTGACACTATATTAAAGAGAAAAATTCCCCATTGATTTTGCCCTTTTAAGAAAGATGATGAAACTAATTAACTAAACCACAAATATAGCATGCCATCGATACCAAAGACTCAATGTTTCATGTAGAACATAGTCGTAAAAAGTGTGCAAGCATGTACACAGAAGTATACAGTAATAAAAGTTTTTATCCAGTCTCAGGAACACTTCAGCAAAATTAACAAAAGTTTTTAACAAAACTCAGTTGTTTACAAAATAAACAGAAACTTCCATAGTTCCATCAAAACTATTCAGTCTAACCCACTTTCTCTCTGAACAAAATTAAACTAATTTCCTACTTGTTTTGCCCATATGCAGTACTTTAAACTTTAACCTAGACTTTGAGTATTTGTAGTTCCCTTATAACACATTGTTCTCCTGCCCATTCCGATAAGTCAAAATGTAAATGTCCACCTTCAAAGCCTCCTCTCAACTTCTTCCATGAAATTTTTCTTTCCTTTTAAAACAGTGATTACTCATGTATTTTATTTTCAAGACCCCATCATTCCCTGATAGAGACAAAAGCCCTTTGACTCAGTATCTTTTTTTGCCTTGAACTTTACCTCCACGCATCAATAAAATTTCCTGGGTAATTACTTCCCTAAAACTATATGATTATGATGGATGAAAGGGGGACCAAGACAGAGAGCTCTGGGTGCTGGGGAAATCATGTTTGCCTGTGTAAAGCCGAAAGGTTCCAAAAAATAGTAAATTAGGCAAAGGGTCAAAAATTTCCTGATTATGTAACATCTACTTAAGAACCACATGCCATAATATATTGCACAATTTTCAATATAATCCAAGTGGGGAAATCAATATAATAAAATCATATCAATATGTATTCCCCTGATTCTAGGGGTGACCATGCTTTATATTCAGAATGAAACAACCTTGATATTGGAAAAAGATCTTTTCCATGGGCTGGGGATATTCTATCAGTGTTTCTTTAATTTTCCCAAAACAACGAAAGCATTTCCAGTTAAAAAGATAAAAAATGTGAAGTCATAGAGTTCCTCGAGAGGATGGAGGAGATGGGTAGATTTGTGACATTTTATTTCCAAGCCAACCTTCTGTCACTATTGCATAAAACAGTTGGGATCTGGCCATAAGCAGTACAACTTGTCTGAGCGGGAAGAAAGCAAACACATAACTCAGAAATTAAGAAACATCCTTCCCAAATCCCTCACAATATATCAATTTTGACTCTTGGGATTAGGATTAGAAGAACAAACAATCACATCAAAGTTGTTTATGGTGAAAATGGTGTCAGGTTAGCAAGAAAGTAAAGAGAAAAAACTGGAAAGAAGATCTAAAAATGATTAGGACAACTAAGATAAAAACATGAAGCTTCATACAATACGTACAACCTCTATGGACCCACACCACAGATTAAAACCACACCTGTAAAATTTCCAGACTTATAATTCTGGGTATTTGTACAAGTAGCATAAAATAAAAGAAAAATTAGCCATAATAAAAACAAAGTTCAGGCCATGCTTTTACAGCTTTTTAACTGAGTTAAAATTGGCTAACCCACACACAGGCAGTAATTAGAAAAATATCATCATCTTTTCAAAAAAGAACATACACTCTGTGCCTTGTTTGAGATCTCATTAACTGGAAATAAGTTCCATCGAAGACAAACAGGTTTTATATACTGTACTAGATTTAATTAAGCCAAATATAGTTGCTAATTTTATATTCATGTAAACATCTTCATTGCCTGTGTCAAGATTCCTGAGCAATAAGATTTCTGTGAATTTAAAAGCATAGAAGCAACCAATCACAAATTATCTTACTCATGGAGATATTATTCCGGTCTTGGGTATTTTTTCCTTAATAACTGGGTTCTGCTCATTGAATTTACTGAAAGTATAGGAAAAACTCAAACTCTAAAATTAGCATTTCATTATATCACTTAATAAAAGCATGGTACCCAGAATCTATAATAATCTTAGGGCAAAGGAGTAATTTCAATAATTGGTTATATCATTGGTAAGAATGTGTTATGATCACTAGGACACTACCACTTAGGAGCATTATTTTTATTAATTCACCTTCCTCCGTTCCAGGAGCAAAAATCATCCTATTTCATCTTATTTCATTTTATTTACTTATTAGCAGATATTCTTTGTCCAAGAACTTCTGGTCTTTAAATAAATGAGGAAGAAAACTGGCAATAGAAACAATTTCAACTACATTAAATGAAAATAACTTTAGTACATTATTTTATTTTAAAAACAACTAAGCTCTCAGCTCTTTTGAAAACATTTTGATCTATGGTATAAATATTGGGACCATGTTGGCAGACTTTCATACAAACCCCTAATAACAACAGTTGTTAAAACTAGTATTTATTTAGTAACTTAAATGAGACCAGAGCTTTGAACAAATAAATATAAACTATACTCATGATTATATACCTTCCTGCCTCAAATCTATATGTTATAAGATACTCTTTAAGGAATATAAAATCTAAATAAGACTTTTTTTCTGATAATTTCTCAAGAAATTGTAAGCTAATAATCTTAGTAGAGATTAAATAGAATGAAAAAAGAGTTTAGACATTGTGTATTGAGTAGCATATTCTTACAAATATTTTCAAGCTTAAGAGTAAACTGTAAGTTTTCTGAGGTGCCTTAGTTTTATACTAAAGGATATTCTTAATATATTATGTCTGGGATGAACATTAGAGGTCTTTGAGTCTACTTTTTATAGTGATTCAATTAACATAATGATTCCATATTATAGTATTATCTTAGTAGCAGTATGATCACTGTAATAATCACTATAGTGTTTCCATCTATAAATACATGATAAGTATTTACCATTTTCTATATAGACATATGACACGATAGAGAACTGCCTCTCAATGCATCAGATTCCCAAATTCCTTCTCTATATTAAAGCAGAAAAAAGGTGCCTCCATCATATGTCTTACCTTCAGCTTCTGCTGATATCACAGAACAAGCTCACATTTTCCAAAGATGACCCTTTCTCTATTTGAATGTAATGTAATTTTCATGACTCCTTAGTTTTCTCTTCTTTTTTAAAAAAACCTAAAATACTTTCACAAAGCCATATTCCTTTTTAGTACTAGATTTTATGGCTTTATCTTCATGTTGCCTGCACAATCTCTGGCACACGCTGAAACTTTTCCTAGGAATAGCCCCTCTCTTTCCTATGCTGATAAGCTTTCAGGCCCCTTTGGCCAGGATAATGCCAACACATTCTTCAGGATTGTCTGCCAATAATCATCTCTGAGAAGTCTGTGCTGGCATCTCAAAACCTGGCTAAATGTCACCCCCTCTTCCTCACAGAAACTCCCACAGCAGCATCCTTACACAGCATCCCTGTACTTAGTACAAAATACACCGGCCACCTTCTCTATTTATATGGTTTCGTGATTCAAGAAGTATTGACAGTGAAAGCAATAAGACAAGAAATATAAGAAGCAATAGGTCTTGGTATCTAATTGATTAGATGTGGGGAGTGACAGAGAAAAAATATTTAAAAATGATACCTAAATTTCTGGCTTGGTTAACTGGACAAGATTAACCAAACAAGAGAATACAGTAAGAGAAATGGATTCCGGCTTTAAAGGCTCAATGAAATCACCAACATAAATTTCCATTAAGAAGTTAAACCTAAGAATGTAGAGCTCACACCATCCTACATGGTGGCCAAATTGGACTAGTACAAATTGGGGTGAGTTTTAAGTATAAAATACATGCCAGATTTCACAGACTTAGTATAAAAACAAACAAAATATCTCAGAAATAATTTTTATGTCACTTACATGTTCAAGTAAGTGGATTCATTGGGTTAAGTAAAATATCTTAACATTTAAAAATTTTTGAGATCAAGAAAGTTAAGGGCTGGTGATAATAACAAAGATTTGGGAGTCATCAGCAAATAGACATTTACAGAGGACAGGGAAGAGTTCATCAAATGAAAATGAAACAGGTTTGAGGACGAAACTCTGGGAAGTTAGTTAAATATTGGACAAAGGGAAGAAAGCCAACCAAAGGGAAGGAATAGCTAACTGCTGCAATAAAATTAATAAGAGTATGTGATACGCCAAAGATGAGAATACTTAACAAGAGTATTGTCAGTGTAAAATGGTACAGAATAATAAAATTAGGTAAGGCCTAGAATAGCGGTTCTCAACCTGTGGGTCGCGACCCCTTTGGGGGTCAAACGACCCTTTCACAGTGGTCGCCTAAGACCATCAGAAAACACATATATAATTACATATTGTTCTTGTGATTAATCACTATGCTTTAATTATGTTCAATTTGTAACAATGAAAATACAACCTTGCATATCAGATATTTACATTACTATTCATAACAGTAGCAAAATTACAGTTATGAAGTAGCAACAAAAATAATTGTATGGTTGGGGGTCACCACAACATGAGGAACTGTATTAAAGGGTCGTGGCGTTAGGAAGGTTGAGAACCACTGGCCTAGAAAAAGGTAAGCAATAAAGCCATCAATGATCCTGGCCATGGCAATGTTGTGTGGCTGAAGCAAAAGCCAGGCTGCATTATGCGGAAAGTGAAGATGTCAAAACAATGTGAGCAGAAACCATTTCAGTAACTTTGAAGGAAGGAAGGAAGGAAGGAAGGAAGGTTGGTTACAGACCAGCTCATTCTGACCGATCCATATAACACTAAAAATTAAAATTAGATGAATTAACCATGCACAAATGTAAGAATTTAAGAACAGTGATTCTAGTTCTAACTCTTTTAATTAAATAACTGGAATCCTAATGATACCATTGTGATAACCTAGTTATGAATTAGTAACTGGAAAGGAGCAAAGGGAAGCTACAATTTAGACGCATGCTCAGTAAAGTCTGGGTGACATGGGAAGGTGCTTGTCTGTCATTCACATCTGCAAGTGAACCACTGGCCAGAATAGGCATGGCCACTGCAAGGGCAGGAAATCTGAGAAACTTAAATCCTGAACAAAGGAAGTTCTCTCTCTTGCTCTCTTGGCATGCTTGGCCCTCATCAGAGGGCTCCTGGCTTGTGGAGCTTGTACACCCTGCATTCGCCCACAGGGCCCATGGCCATGTGGACTCCATACAATGAACTAATGGACTTTAGGTTGCTTGATGCTGCCTCATACCCAACTCCACCATGGAACAAAAACTCTGGACACTGGCCCTGCTTTTAGCTTTATTAAATCCCCAGCTGCACATTTTTCAGGACTGCTTTATAGACTTTGGAAACCAAGAAATACAATTCCACGTGAATAAAAATCATCCATTCTCTCTTGTATATCTTAGAAAATTCATTTTCTCAAGATATTGCAAGAACCTCACTTCCATTAGTGATAGAAGAATTTCACCCACCCAATCCTCTAGTAATACTAACACTAGCCGAAACCGGTTTGGCTCAGTGGATAGAGCGTCGGCCTGGGGACTGAAGGGTCCCGGGTTCGATTCCGGTCGAGGGCATGTACCTGGGTTGCAGGCACATCCCCAGTAGGGGATGTGCAGGAGGCAGCTGATCAATGTTTCTCTCTCATCGATGTTTCTGACTATCTCTCTCCCTTCCTCTCTGTAAAAAATCAATAAAATATATTAAAAAAAAATACTAACACTAAAATTACTTGATAGTGATAGGTTGGCCAGTTCACCTCATTGCCCTCTAAAAGGATCACAACCAAGATCCATAATGGAATATGTGGTCATTCTATCACCCAAGAAAATGAAAACAACACACACACACACACCTTCCAAAAATCATTTTCAATACCATTGGCAATCCAGAGCACTAATTAGTAACTGATTAATTGAAAATCAATTCTAATCTAATTTTCCAAACAGATATGTCCTAGACCTAATTTCCTTGCTAAGAAAATGGATATTGTGCTACTAAGAAATTCTACATACAATGGCAAACAAGGATAGACCTATGTTAAGTGACCTCTTGACCTCTTTCATTGTTGAACAAACACTTTAGTGATTTATTATCTGTGAATCCATGTTTAAGGGAAGCACCTGGGGTTCAGAGATAAGTGGCCCCAAGGGCAATGAAATTAATATTTACAACATTCAAAATAAAACATTGCAGACTGAGAAAAAAAACAAAACACCCATGAAATATATTTTCTATTTAAATACAAAGCCTAAGGAAAAAAGAAAAACAGCATAGTTACATCAATAAGGATGATGACAGGCGCATAAGAGCTTATCTTAAGGAATGAGATGGCCACTACTTTTGAAAAAATGACCCTGCACTTAAAAGTTGTATAAAACATTTCAACTAGAGAATCTTTAGTGTGTTCTTTTTTTTAAATAGTGTGTGTGGGGGGGAGGTGTGAGGGGGGTAGCTTTCCCAAGTTTATGCGCTACATTAACCCTATGTAGTATTTCAGTACCAACTCTATGTCGAAAAAGCAAATATCTTGATCTTTAGAGCTTCCAAAGTGCCAAAATTATACAAACACAGAGTAGCATCTGACACTATCTGGTGCATAAGGCCAATTATATCTCTCCTATTAATCATAATTTTAAATTATCCCATTCACTAAAATAGCTCACATAACTCACATACAGAATGCATAATAATCACCACCACCAGTTTTTTGGGGTTTTTTTTAGAGAGAGAGACAAATTAAACTAGATAATTGGGGCTGTAGTAGGCATCTGAGCACAGGAAACTAAATAAGTTCAGAGCGACCTGGCTGCCAAAGCAAGCAAAAAAGCAGAAAATTAGTTACATCACTATCCAACTTCAATGATAGTTGGGGGAAAGGCAAGATCTTGAAGTGCATGTAATGTACAGAATAGAACTATTTCTTTTTTTAAAATTGTGTATAAATGTTTGAATATATTAAAATTTTCCTGATTGTATAGGAAACTGATTGTTCTGGGTTGTGGTACCTGGGAATCAGAGAATCCATATAGGAGAGATTTCACTTTATAATATTTATATATTACTGTATTCAAGTTTTTTTTACAAGACACATGCATTATTTAAAAATCTACTATAAATAAATGCTAAATAATAAAGAAGATAGTGGATGCAAGTATAACCTAAGGGCTAATTAACTGCTTTAGATTCTGAACATGACAATGTGATAAAAATAAAAAAGCATGATTTCAACCACACTAGTACAAAACAGTTAACATAAAAAAATTCAGTGTTACTCTATTATAGTTTGGAATCAAATTTAAAGATAGCTCAAAGCAAAAATCCAATCATGTTCTTTCACAAGACTAGTCAGAGATAGAATGAAACGAAGTGTGAGAGAAAAAGAAAGAATGAATAAAGAGAAAGGAACAAGGAACAGTTATTTTCAGAATTACTCACAAGAAGCAAATAAAAATCCACATATATAAAATTCTATACTGCCAACAACCATAAACCAAGTTATGGCACTGGAGTAAACTATAAAGATGACTATGAAAATGTCTGGAAATATGGAGAAAATAATTCTGATACTGAAGTCTATCTTCTTTATTACTTTCATTATTAAAGAAAAACTTTGTTGGAGAAACTACTGAAAAATGATTAATCTCAATACAAGCATAATAAAGTCACAAATCAAATCATGAGCATTTGCATTTCAATAGATAGGAAGTATTTCTTAATAATTTATAACATAGTTTGTCAGAATTTTCTATTTTTTAAAAATACTACCACATATATTATCATTTTTAATATACTTAAAATTCATGCATATAAATTACAAGCAAGCACCCAGATATGGTGCCAAAATTCATCCCATTCTTATTTAAAAAGTAACAAAATAATTGCCTAAGAGGGCACCAGCCAAAGAAATTGAGAACTATGCTTAAATGTTTTAATAAGTTTAATAGGAAAGGACTGGCTCTTAATAATAGTGAGAGGTATATTAATTCAGAAACATTATTATACAAAAAGGGAAAAGTAAAAAGCATTTTCATGGCAACCACAATTAACAGGAGAGTTTATGTTAATTTTATATAAAAACAATTTCACAATGGTTGACAATGTTCCCAAATATATGCAAAAAAAATAAAAATATATTAACTGACCTAGCAATTCTACTCTTAGGTGAAATACCCAAAAGCAATGAAAACATATGTTCACACAAAAAGTTGTACACAGTGTTTACAGCAGCATCCTATCTAATAAAAGAGAAACATGCAAATTGACCATACCCCTGAACACTTCCCATTGGCTAATCAGCAGGATATGCAAATTAACTGCCAACCAAGATGGTGGTCGGCAGCCAGGCAGCTTAAGAGGAAAAGGAGGCTTGCTTGCTCATGAAGGAGGAAGCCAAGGTTCCCGGCCTGCAGCAGCCCAGCTCTGAGCTCCGAAAGCAACAATGTTGCAATTATAGAAGCTAAACAAGCTCCAGATAGCTGTTTTCAGCTGGCAGTGGGCTCAGAGCTTAGAGCGGCAGTGATGGCAACAGAGTTTCAATTATAGAAGCTAAACAAAGCCCAGATATCTGCTTTCAGCAGCCAAGGCCTCAAGCTGGAGCCAGCCTCAGAGCTAAAGCCAGCTCTCAGCTCCACTGACAGCCATAGAAAGTAAATAAATCCCAGAATTTAAAAAAAAGAACAAAAGGAGAAGCTGGGAGCTTCAGTCACCCGCCAGCCTGAAAACGGCCCTCAGCCCCTCATCCAAACTGGCCAGGCACCCCAGTGGGGACCCCCAACCTAAAGGGGGTGTAGGCAGCTAAAAACAGCCATCAGCCCATCATCCAGGCTGGCCAGGCACCCAAGCGGGACCCCCACCCTGATCCGGGACACCCTTCAGGGCAAACCAGCAGGCCCCCACCCATACACCAGGCCTCTATCCTATACTATAGGCAGGGCAGGACAGCGCGAGCTGCCATCCAGGCCCCATGTGCAGCCCTGGGCAGCAGGGCATAAGCCCCGCCCCCAGCAGGGACCCCCATGCTACCTAAGCTCTGCACTGCTAAGCCCCACCCTCAGCCGGGACCCTATGACTACTGGAGAGCAGGAAAGTGCCGCTGGGCCCTGGGTCGCTGTGGTGATCCGGCCATCGGTAAGTAGAAAAGCGCGGCCTGTAGGCAGCCCCCAGCTGCACCTGATCAGAGAGCAGGAAAGCCCGGCTTGCGGTCAGCCCCCAGCTGGGCCTGCTCCCCGGTCAACATGGGGATCCGGGAGCAGGAGAGCAAGCCCGGCCTGTGGGCAGCTCCAAGCTGGGCCTGCTTCCCAGTTGCCATGGAGATCTGGAAGCGGGAAAGCCCAGCCTGTGGGCAGCCCCCAGCTGGGCCTGCTCCCCCACTGCCATGGCAATCCAGGACAGGAAAGCCTGTCTTGCAAGCAGCACCCCCATCCTGGCCATAGCTCAAGGGAGAGTACAACATGCAGTGAGGCCAGGAGCCTGAGAGATCAACACAGAGGGGCTCCTGCTCCAAACCTCCATGGTGTGGCTGGGGGCAGGCTCCCAGCAGACACACACACACACATACAGTGCCTGCTCTGAGCCTCCAATGTGGCTGGTGGCAGACCCCCAGTGGGGGGAGACACACACACATACACACACACATACACACACGGGACACCTGTTCTGAGCCTCTGCTGCCAGACTGTGGCCATCAGTAGGACATCCACTGAGGGTTCCCGGACTGTGTGAGAGGGGCAGGCTGGGCTGAGGGAACCCCCGCCCCCCAGTGCACGAATTTTGTGCACCGGGCCTCTAGTTATTTATAATAGCCAAAGAGGAAATAACACAAATGTCCATCAACTGACAAATGGTAAATATGGCAATCCCCTAAAATAAAAAAAAGAAATAGTTATAAACTACAACATGGACAATTCTTGAAAACATGATGCTTAAGTGAAAAAGCCAGTCACAAAGGACCATAAATTGTATAATTTCATTTATATGAAATATGCAGAATGGCAAACCTATAGAAACAGAAAGCAGATTGGGGTTGCCAGGGGCTGATGGAATATGGGTATCAGGAAATGCTGGCAAGTGGGTAGGGATTTTTGGATGATGATAAAAATGTTCCAAAATAAACTTGTAATGGTTGGGCAACTCCGTGAATATACTAGGTACCACTGAATTGCACAATTTAAAACGGTAACTACACTGTATGTGAATTATATCTCATAAAGCCTTTAAAAAATAAAAGGCACATTAACAAGTCAAAAGCCTCTGCCATTGTGTTCACTGATCTCAACCTCATAAACCCTATTTCTGAGCCAGAGTCAGGAAGACTATAAACCATCCCAGTCATGAACCTCTGGGAAATTAGTGTCAAGTCTTCTAGCCATCACCCACACAGCAGCTCTAACCAGGAACCAACAGATTCTCTCAAGGAACAGTCTCAAAGTGACAGGCACCTGAAGTGCTTTCAGCTGATAACAGGGCTCTGCTCCCAAAGTCCTCAGTGCAAGATACTTCTTGGTACCCTAGCTTCAGGATTTTCCTAAACTCCAGTCCTCATGGACTATTTTACCCTAATTATGGGCTTTAAATTCCTGAGTTCTTGAGCATTGGAAAGACTGCACATCCACAAACCCCGTGCCTGGATTTGTCCTTGTGTCCCACCCATTTGACCTGAATGTGGCTGGACAATGGAAATCCCCATGGGCAACCTCATCGGCCTGCCATGCTCAGCCTCTATGCTCATCTGTGCAGCTGGACGTCCATGGGAAGAAAGAATGCCTGTCCCTGCTCATCCAACCCCAGAACCTCCCACCTCATCAGTGGACACTCTATTAACACGGGCTGAGATTACAAGACAGTCAAGAATTGATGACATATTTTCCTGACAAACCGCAAAATAAGTTGAAAAAGATTTTTTTTTATTTTCAGTTTCATGAGGTTAAATAAAATCATTTTGAAATACTGAAGGAAAGAAGAAGAATGAAAATTATCCTCAAAATTAATAATGTATCCAGTCAATTCCTCAAAAGAACTGGAAAGAATATTCTTGAGGCGCAGCCCCTTAAATAGTACTGATCTTCCTTTGATGATTGTTCTGGTAACTATCTGAGAAAAAAATAGTGTGTTCATTGAGATAAGGTCCTCCAAAACAATAGATCATTTTTTTGGAGAAAATTGTGACTAAAATGGAGAAGCAGCAGGTTATATTTCAAGTTTTTTTTACTCCTCAAAAAATACCTTATCTGACTAAACAGGTAAAAGAATTATAAATATACACTTCCAATTTATTTTGTTCAATGCCTCCCTGCAAACATGCATGTGGTATTGGCAAACTACTAAAGTATGCCATATAGTAGTGAAAATAAGTATGTAAGACTAAGTATTTGCAGACATCCAAGAAATTAGTTTCCCTGGTTCAATATAGGAAACAATACAAAATTTTTCTCTGCTATTTAAAAAAAAGAGGCCATTTTAAGGTCTGAGGACATGTAGCCATGTTTACTCTTACTTTGCTCATATTTCTGGAACTTTCCATGGGAAAAAAAAAGTAGTAAAGATGAAAACCATACCTTGACCTGACTGTAAGTTTCCATTATTTTCTAGGTCTTGCATCTGGGGAGATGTGTATCTCTCACCAAGACTGTATAACGGCCCCCACAAATGTTTCTCAACTCTTGTTTTCCTTTTAAGTTTCAATATTTAGAAAAGATTTAACTATAAGAAATAATTTTTTATACAGAATACAGACAATATGAATAACCAAAACAGAAATTTAAAAACAAAAGATGATTAGTTTTCATGCCCTTTAAAAGCAGCTGAGACTTAAAGCTGTTTTCAAATAGGACTGAGTGAGTTAAGGAGAAAGTGAGTATTATCACTATAAACTTTGTCTCTTAAGATAGACTGAAGGCTGGATGGTCCCAAAGAAGTCAGGCAGCTTCTGGAGATGCGTGTTCTAATAAAGTTCTTTACATCTTGATGTAGCTTGGAGCCTCCCCAGGTCCCTAAGAAGCCAGGGAGTCCGATAGACTCTCAGTAACATCTGAATGTCAGTCCTCTAGGATCACTGGGGAAAGTTCAGGGTTACTTCACCATGGGATATTTAGCTTATATTCCTTCTAAATTCTTTTTATTCTTTTTGCTTTCCTTTCAGAGCATGAGTGACATATAAGACACTATTGTCTTATCAACTCTAACTGGAATAGCCTTTAAAACAAAACAAATAAACTATTTGTAAAAGAAAGAATCCAAAGCTCTCATAGACAAGAAATGGGAGAAGAGTAGAACTAGAGAACTACTGACAGTAAAACATGCCACACTCCCCTAGAAATCAAGAGAAGCACTGCTCTCAGCATTGTTGATTACCTGCTAAATCACCATGATTTTCCAATGCACATGCCAAGTTCTCTGTTCGGCCGGCTCCTCCTTTTTCATCACAAACATTTCCCCCTCAATTACTTGTTCCCACAAATTACCCAGTCATTTTTAGAATTTAAAGAATGAAAAACCATGAATATTTTTTACAATTTCTGTAAAATGAAATTTCTTTGCAAGCTTCCTCTCTTTGCTCCAATATTTGGAACAAATGCAAGTTTGTGGTAAGATATCCAAGCTTCCGCATAGCTGGAGTTTGCCTGGGGAAGCCAGTGAATTTCTACAAGATGTTACTGGGGAATAGTCCCATAGCATCTTAAAGGATACACACTTCTGTCTTCACCTGTAGGACAGCAGTTTCAAAAAAGTATCCTCCACCTCATCTAAAAGGGAGTGTCAGGTATGAGGTTCAGAACAGACCAGGACGAAGATGGGTCTTTCTTCTGCAGCTGATCTGCCAGCCTCAGTTTCAATCTCACCCAGTAACAGGGGACATCACCTCTAACACAACTACATGTATGAAGGGAAGTGAGAAGAACCAATACCGAAATAATAAAAGTGTCTCCCAAGGTAAGTTACTCTCCTCTACAATGATGGCTGATGTGTCCCAAAGAGATGAGGGTTGATCTACAACCTTTGGCCTGATAATAGGAACTTAGCTTCATTATGAAGTAAGAACACTCAAACTCAACACACCAACTGAACTAAAACCATGTGTAACTATATCCAAAAGAATTGAAAGCAGGGACTTGAACAGATAGCCTTGCTCATAGCAGCATTATTCTCAATAAAGAGGTGGAAGCAGCCCAAGTGTCCATCAACAGATAAATGGATATGCAAAGTGTCTTATAGGCATAGAATGGAATAGTATTCACCCTTTAAAAGGAAGGGAGCTCTGACACATGATACAACGTGGATGCATCTTGAAGACATTATGCTAAGCAAAATAAGCCAGTCACAAAAAAATACAAATACTTTATGATTCCGCTTGTATGACGTACCTAGAGTACTCAAAATCACTGAGAAAGAAATTAGACTGATGGTTGCCAGGGTATGGGGGAGGGGGGCAATGAAGAGTTGCTGTTTAATAAGTACAGAGTTTTAATTTTGCAAGATGAAGAGTTCTGTAGATGGATGGTAGTGATGCTTGCACAATAATGTAAAAGTACTTAATACCAGTGAATTGCACACTAAAAAATGGTTAAGATGTCAAAATTTGTTTTGTGTACACACAATTTTTTAAAATTCAGCCAATGTGGTGTCAAAAGCAAACCTGTTATTAACACTATATGTATATTTCATAAATTCATATATATGTAAAATGTATAATTCAAAATAGGTTTATTTGCTCTGTTGCTACATGCAAAATAAATTGTAATATACTCCATGTTTAATGTTAAAAAAAGGAATGAAATTCTAATACATGCTGTAACATGGGTGAAACTTGAAAATATTACGCTAAGTGAAATACCTACACAAAAGGACAAACATTGTAAAATACCACTTACATGAGGTGCCTAGATTGTCAAGTTCCTAGAGACAGGAAGTAGAATGGTGGTTACCAGTGGCCAGGGGAAGCTGAGAGTGGGGGGTTGTTGATTAATGAGTACAGAGTTTCATTTTCAGATGATGCAAAGTTTTACAGCTGGACAGTGGTGATGGCTGCACAACATTGTGAGTGCACTTAATGCCACTGAACTGGACACTAAAATGGTGAAAAGTGTATATTTGATACTATGTGTATGTTCCCAAAATAAAAAAGGTCATGGTTATAGAACTACAAATTCTACAACAGAAAGATAAAGGGTTTATCAACATTATTCAAAATATAGATCTTATTTGAAACCCAGAGTAAAGTAAAAAAACAGAGAGTAAACTGTAAACTGATGAATTAATGCACAAGATACAGTGGGGCCTTGATTTACGAGTGTCCCGACTAACGAGTTTTTCGAGATACGAACGTCTTTCAGCCGATGTTTTGCTTTGAGTTGCGAGCTAAAATTCGGGTTACGAGCCAGCTTCAGATACCCCACCGCTAGTTGGCGCAGTGAACGTCACAGTGAACGCCACAACATCAGCCCAGCATCATGTGTCATTGTAATGGTGAAATTGATTTGATATACGAGTAATTTGAGTTACAAGCTCTGTCACGGAACTAATTAAACTCTTAAGTCAAGACCCCACTGTATTAGTCTTGCACAAATCATTGGTCTTTACAATGGGAATGACAGCACTTGGGTATAATGCACTTGCTCCAAGCACAACTGTAGCCAACAGCCCTTTTCCTGGAGACAAGCCCAGCACTAGCTCCACCCTTATTCATGCTCCCTATGCCTGAGTACACACACAGAGCGATGGGGCAAAGAAAAAAAAATTCCTGAAAGGAGACAGAAACTGGGTCAGGGTTCCATTTGTGTAGTCAAATCTCATTTTTCAATGAGCTACTCAGACATAAGCTCTACACCAGAAGCTACAAACTGAATTGCAACTACTGTAGATGGACAAAGTGATCTGCTTGTAAGAAAAAACAATAGCACAAAGCTGATGGTGCACAGGGACAACCTCAGTGTTGGGGAAAACACAGGGGCTTGTTGGGATCTTGGGGAGCAGCAGTCCATGGGAACCATCAGCTCACTTTTCAGGCAATTTCTGCCTTGTATAAGTCCACTGTTACCGAATCTAACAATTTTTCAAGATAAATTATTTTGAACTAATGGAAACAAAGCTTCCTATAAAATGCAGCCCTTGGATTGTATCTTGAAGGTGAATTAGAATTACAGAAAGTGAGAAAAGAGAACAGATGTCATGTTTAAGGTAGGACACCATTTTGGGTACCTGTAATACCTGATGCTTCACCTAGTGGGAGATCTAGAGTTAGAGGAGGTTGGAAAGATAGCTTGTGGACAAAAAAATCTGCAGATGTTTCTGAAAGCCTTGCTAAGAATAATGGTCTGTTTATTATTGATGCTGTATCAGCAGGGTTTTTCAGATTTAGTGAAATAACTACTGTAATACCATGGGAAAACAATTGAAAAGGTGAGAGAGAATAGGTAGACTAGTTTAAAAACATAAATCAGGGTTCTCATTAATTCTTTAAATAAATACCCATCACTTAACATATATGTAAATTAATAACTGTCCAAATCCATATTCGCTTTTTCAAAAGCTTGAACAATGAAAATGAACTATTTACTGGTCACTGTTAGGGCTTTGTATCTGTACTACAGCTACAAAAATCTTGTCTGAAAAGAAAACTATTTACATGGCCCATTATCAACAGAAAGATTTTCAGTCAGAAATTGATTTTTTCCCACTTCAGTTTTAGAACTAGTCTTTATAAATCTCCAACGTTGTTTAAATTTTCAAAATAATTAGCATCATTCAATGTTGCTCAATCCTTTTTGTCATACATGCACACATAAAAGGAAGGTGAAATATACTATATTCAATTGATCCAGAGAAAGCAAAGAGAATTGTAGCTGAGTTGTGCATTTAGCTTTTGTCCCATGTGACATAAGGTTGATTTGAAGAAAAAATATTTAGAACAAATAAATTCATAAACATTTTTATTACTACTTTTGCCCCCAAATTGGGCAGCTTTTCACTGAACAAAGCATACCAGGTTCTTTACCCGAATCTTCAGGCTTTTCAACCATCTCCACTGAAACATTTAAGAGAATTCTACTAATAGCGATTTTATATCAGGTATTATTTACAAACTAAAAATAAACAAAATGCTTTCTTAACAAAGGGGAACATTTTAATTCTGAAAGCAAAGTCAATAAATCACAGGTAAGCTAAGAAGTCAAATATAAAAATAAATGCCTCACCAATAAATTTTCCTATTACATTTCTCCATGGAAAGTATAAACCATAAAAATATAATTTGGAATTGTACAATTATATAGCCTTTTGTTAGTTAAGTAGCCTGTATGAGTATCTGAAATATCTGATGACCATTTCCTAATTCTGTAACTTGCAGGACCCTTGAACCTTTAATACCCAGAATTTCAAAGAGCTAATTTAGTAATCTACCTAAAAGGGGAGCTGTCCTTTTTTCACTGAATTCTCTGTGCCATAATGAAATTTTAAAAGCCCTTTTTCCATTGTCCTAAAAAGGACCCATCTCCATCCTATATAATAAAAGCCTAATATGCTAAGTGTCCAGTCGTCCGGTCGTCTGTTCAAACAATCAAAGCGGAATATGATAATGATATGCTAAGGCCACTCAACTGCTCACTATGATGTGTACTGACCACAAGGGGGCAGACACTCTGACTGGTAGGTTAGCTTGCTGCTGGGGTCCAGCTGATCAGGACTGAATGAGATGGCTGGACATACCCTGGAGCCCTCCCATGGTCCATCCCCAGCTGGTCAATCTCCCACATCTCTCCCTGGCCCTGATCGTGCACTGGTGGGGTCCCTTGGCCTGGCCTGCCCCCTCTCACAATCCAGGACCCCTCGGGGGGTGTCGGAGAGCTGGTTTCAGCCCAATCCTGCAGGCCAGGCCAAGGGACCCCACTAGTGCACAAATTAGTATACTGGGCCTCTAGTCTATAAATGAAATGGAATATAGTAATAGGTACTTAGAATCACTTCATGTTATTTGCAAAATAGCATTGAACACATTCTTGCTATCACTGTCACAAACACAACACCCTATAAAGAATTTCAAAGGCATATTTTGTATTGTTTCTTAAATAATTGAAATCATGACTTTATAGGCTCCAGCTTTACAGATGTACCTAATGTTTCTATTAAGATTGACAAAATGGAGTGATAATAAGTGATTTCATCCTTTCTCATCTGGGGCACAGAGAACTTCAATGACTTGACCCAAATCATGCAGCTGGTGAAGTTGCCAAATCAGGACCCACGCCCACATGTTCAGTCCTCTACTCAACAGAGTCACTACTTCGGATGAAAAAATACGAGTAAGAAAATTAGTTTATATGGAAGATTCCTTTATAATTTTCTGGAAGAAACTTGGCAGATTGGGCACATTGCCATGTATTTCTTTCTAATGCTTCTCCAAATATGTTACCAGCACTGTCTTTATACTAATATTTATGGCGTTGCTAATAATCTTACTCTTATATTAGTTTTATCTAATATTTAAATACAGGCGATTTAAAATGAAATGGATATCTGCAACAATCATGGGCCCAATCTGAGAGCAAAAGTCATTTTCCACAGCAGATGGGAGTTTCTACCATCCTTTCCTGTTTCCTAGAGCTAAATTTCCTCTATGTGAGAAAACACTTCTAAAAGATCCATCTATAAATAAAAGCCTATAAATGCCCATGCTTTATTTCCCCTCAGATTAGATGACACAGCATTATAATACAGATGATTTCTAATATGCCTATAAAGATATCAGAACAAAGCACATATTATTAATCCTCTTAAGAATAATAATCCAGTAAAAAAAACTCTTATCAGCCAATCCCACAAATTTGTATATGGCTATTATTCTTAAATTTGGTGTCATGATAGAACTATATTTTTCTTCATTATAGAATGCCATCTGTTGTAAAAGAAAACACTAACTCAAAAGCAGGGTTTTGGGGAAAGGGGGTGAGTAACATAAGATGTATATGTAAATAGTCTATAAATAGAAAATATTCAACCAGTTATTAATTCAAATTTCATGAAAAATATGGTAAAATACTTCATGAATATAATAAAAATCTACTTAAACTAAAATTTAATACATATCTAAGTGGATGAGCAAAAAGAAACAGGAGCTTTAAATAAATTAACTGTACCGCCCCCCCACACACACACCCAAAAGGAGGAAGGATAGATAAGGAAGAGAAAGAAGAGGAGGAAGGGAAGGGGTTGGAAAAGGAGAAAAGCAGGAGGAGGAAGAGGAAGAAGAAAAAGAAAACAAACATTTCTATTCCATAATCATCCAGATCAGCTTCCCTAGAGTATTTCCTAGGATCTGGAGCAGATATTTAGAACATTCTCAAAATGGGATCTCACATGGAAGGTTAAGGGCATGGCGGGGATTCAAGCATTAAGAAGATCTTCCCTGTGAACACTAAGAGAATCCTGTCCCTTTCCTAATCAAGCATCAGTGACATCCACCTGTTTCACATACACAGACCACACATGTTGATTATTTAAATTACCAGATTCAGTATTTGCCAACAGGGCGGGAATATACTGTGTGAGATAATCTCATTGTAATGAGACAAATGCCATATTAAAGAGGTTAACTTTATAATGCCATGGGAGTCCCAGGTAGAGGATAAACTAATTCTTAGCTGGCGGCTTTCAAAAAAAATTCACTAAGAAAATGGTATTTGAGATGACCCCGGAATAAAGTTTCTAGGAAAAAGGCAATCCAGTCACAAAGAGAGGCCCAAAGTCAGAAAAGTACATGGTCTCTTTGGAGACCCATAAAAGGTTTGATACCCTATATGGTCTGTTCACGTTAGCAATAAAATAACAATACCTCTCTAAAATGGTTCCTAATTCATGTTTTTTAAAACTTACCCACATTGCTATTCCCATACCAATAAACTGCTATTAAATATGAATATTACAATTAAATAAGCATTCTCTAAGCACTTTACCAATAATAGCTCATTTAATCCTCACAACAACCTTAAGGGGTAAACAGTAGCATTATCCCCATTTTATAGATGAAGATAATGAAACCCAGAAATTAACTAATTTTCCAGGGTCACACAGTTTGACTTCAGGACACAGAGCAGTGATTTTCAACATTTTTCATCTTATGGCACACATAAACTAATTACTGAAATTCTGTGGCACACCAAAAAAAATGTAACCAATCTGACCAAAATAATATTCTTTTGATTCATTCACACCAGATAGCTATTGTTGTTTTGGCTGTTGTCATCTTTTATTTGACAGTATAAAGAAAGAGAGGTCAGGGCCCCTAACTAAATAGTCAGGAATTGCATCTTTTAAAAATTCTTGAGGGCTCTAACTGATTTGGCTCAGTGGATAGAGCATCGGCCTGCAGACTGACCGGTCCCGGGTTCAATTCTGGTCAAGGGCACATCCCTAGGTTGCAGGCTCAATTCCCAGTTGGGGGCATGTAGGAGGCAGCCGATCAATGATTCTCTCTCATCATTGATGTTCCTATCTCTCTCTCCCTCTCCCTTCCTCTCTGAAATCAATAAAAATATATTTTAAAAACATTCTTGCAGCACGGCACATTAGTTGAAAAATCACTGTATTAGCTCCATGCTAAATATAACATATGTACTGAAACATTAACCTCATTACAATGCAGCAGGGCTGCTCTTACTATACAAGCATCTCCTCATGTCGTTCCAACCTAAGTATACTCTGGACCAAAAGAAGAGAGATCCCAGATCTCAAACTCAACTTCTGCCTCCAGTTAAAATCCTTTTCTACTCCTCTCCTCTTCCTTCTTTGTTTTCTTTGTTTCAGACCTTAAAGCTGAACTACACTAACCCCTTATTCCTTCCTCTTTCTCATGGTAATGTCACCAACATGGGTGCATGTTGACAGGACACAGTAGGATTTTTTTTTTTTAAGTCTGAGATAGGTAAATCTCCAGAGCTGTCTTGTCCCCAACTCACCAGCTCTTTACTTGAGAAGGCAGCTTTCCATGAAATACAGAAACAGATACACAGGAGATGAGAAAAAGTAGTAAAAAAAAAAGAATAATAAACAGTGTTGTTTCAGATGCTATTTCTCATTCCCTACAATTCAGCACATCAACAGCAGAAATTGAACATTTCCCAAATAATACGTTTGAAAGTGTATGGTTCTGCTTGCCCTTTCGAAACTATGGTTTTTTAAATCGATTTCTAAAATAGAAAAGGCCTACATAATAACTATGGTTACTACATTGATGTCATCACTCTGTAAGGGATATAAATGTTGAATCATTATGTTGTACACCTGAAACTAATATAATATTGTAGGTCAACTATAATTTAAATTTTTTTTCTAATAATAAAAATATCTTTACTTTAAATAAAATAAGAAAGGCCTAAATGTCTAGCAATTAAGCAGATGGTGCCTTTATTAGAACAAAAACCAAAGCTGAAGGGCAACAGCACACATACCCAGATGAATTTACCTACTTGTGAGAGTTAAAGGAACCAAAATTGGAGTGAAAACATATTAGCCAATAAAATTCAAATGGAGAGTTCAGCAGCACAGGTGGGTATTTAAAATTGATTTAAATGATCTGGCATGCAGTAGTGACATTTTCCATTCTGCAGTCATGGCCATCACAATGTGTTATGAACTTATTAAATTCACAAGCTAACCCCAAATAAGTCAGATTCAATATAAGCAGAAGGCAACTAAATAAACTAATGATACAAGGGGAATCCAATATATTACATTCCTTTTGCATTCATAGGAAAAAAGAACCAAAACCAGACAGACAGACAGACATTCATATAGACACAGGATATCTAACATTGGGGTCTGGCTGAGGGAAGTTCATACTTAAAACAATACATGCAGTGAGCTAATCCAGGTTGAAAGACTATTTCTTTATGCCAAATGCCTTTTCTGGATGGAGTTTAATCAGCTACAAGATGCTTCCTTATTTTTAACTCAATTGTAATATAAACATTAGTTCACAAAATCACAGTCAGAATTCGGAGAGATCATAAGAGGTCATTTAAATTCTCTTATTTCTTATGGAGCCAGCCTGACTTTGTCTTCTCCAGATTCTATACGCCACGTGGTAGATGTGGGATCATTTACATTTTTGGTTCATTTTGGCAAACTCAACCAAAATCCAGGGCAACTTCACAGAATAAACTCTCCAGAAATAAATCATGTAGAAAAAAAAGTATTCATCATTGTGTACTTCTTGAGAAATGTCACAAGGCACATTAGCGTCTTTTCCATAAAAACACCAAAACAGTTTAAAGGTAAAATGGACTTGTCCCATATTCTGATTTAAGAGGTTGTAAAGTTGTAACCTGCCTCATTAAGTAGTTATTCTATTTCATCCTATACTGGGTTGCATTTTGAGAATGACCAAATTGATAGGGAGAGTTTTCAAATGATAATGACATCATGTAAAATAGAAAGTCCTGCCTAAATGCCAAATTATCCTAACGGCTTAAAACACCGTGGTACTTTATTAATGAATATAAGATTGTAAGATTGTGGTCATGCTTCCACTTATTGATTTAAAAATGAAAAACAGTAACAACCAAAAAACTGACCAGTCTATTGACACAATAAAGCATGTGTATTGACCAATTTAATATCAATTTGCTGTGCTTATTTAATCACATAGATTAATAAATTCATAATATGCTCTGATTCCTTGAGGAAGTCATTTATGATTTTAAAATTATCATGATTAAAAAGCTATTATATCTAATATAATGGGTTATTTTCTAAGTATCAAAATCAAATGTATCAATTTTAAAAGACTAAATAGTTTAATCACATCAAGAATTGTGCGTGGTCAATTTATTTCTCATCTTAATGGTTCTTCTTGAAGGAATATAAATTCTGATAGAACATGAAACTTATTAAGTATTATATGTAAATATGTAATATTAAATCTTTGAGTATAAATAAAACGTATTTTGTGCGTTCTGCCATCTGGGGGCTAATGTGTTTGGCGATACAACTTAATGCATAGCTCTAACTTTAATAAAACATGTAAGCATAAAGTATTCTAATTTGCAAACATTAATTATGACATAGAAAAAGAACTGAGGAAAGGTTTTCACAGTGCCAGGTGCATAATGGGCACAAAAATAAATATTTGTCAAATGAATAAATAGCTGGACAAATAAAACTGAAATGGGGGTCAGATTTTAAAATTTCATGGTTAACCATTCGTACTAAAATTACTGTATTTGAAGCAAGTGGATTTTAAAAATCAACTCTAAAGATTTTTAGTCTGTAACTAAAATGCAGTTATTAATTTCCTATGTTTCATATTTACTTATAAGTACACAGAAGTATAAAATTAAATTTCAAATTGAAGATTGGCTGTGGCATAGTACATAAAGTGAAGAAATTTTTATTAAGGAATATCATATGCAAAAAGGCAGTATCAACAATTAAAAATGAATATAATTTAAAAATTGGAAAAAAATATTCAGCCATATAGACTTCCAAATTTTGAAGTAGTGTGGCATTACAAAGGAGAGAACCTCCAATTGATGTCCCAAAGCTTTTCTTTTCCACTGTACGACAATGACATTAAAAGTTATAATCCTAATAATACCTTTCAAATAGTGACAGATGGTTTCTTCAAATAGTCACTATACCTTTTAATTTAGTTTGCAAAAAAAGATCCATCTTCTGAAATACAATGTAAGTGCACTTACACTCATGTATATTCTCTTTTTAAACCACCAAGTTGCAATTTAATCAAAGCAAGCTTTTAAAGGACAACACAACAGTCAAAGTAGGGACTACCCAATGATCCGCTAAATCCAGGGATGAAGTTTTATTATCTGGAGAAATAGTTGGACTGCATATTTCAGAGAATCCTCCCTAATTCTCAGGCAAGCTCTGAATGGTACTGAGTGGGCGGCAATAAATTTGAGATTATGCTCCCTTGCAAGCATACTCCCTAGAATAGTAACTCTATGCAGACTATTAAATGCAATGTGATTATGCTTCAACAACCTGGCCATGTAGAGCAGGGCTGATGGACATTTATAAAAAGCTGAATAAAAAGGACACATTTCTAAGTGAAATACACTTTACCTGTCCTGAGTTGACCCGAAGAAGTATAGGAGCTAAGTTCATTCTAATGCAAACCCAAGGCAATCAAATTCCTACATCATCCACAAAGCACAGCCAACAATGAATTTAGGCTGGAAGATGTTCAAAGTAAATATAACCCAACAGTCATAACTGTGGCCTTCATTAACATCACCTCAGCAGGTCTAGCTTTAAAAGTGTGGCTTCCTGATAGTGTTAAGAGAAATTAGCTGCCAAATGCAAACCTGAATACCAAACTGAGACGACTTGCTTTCTCAGACTTCCACTATAAATACAGGGACTATCCCGTGAGATCACAATGGCGGCTTTTAGGACAGTGATTGTCAACCTTTTTCACCTCATGGACACATACACTAATTACTAAAATTCTGCAGCACACCAAAAAAAATTATAATTTTATATATATATATAAAATTATATATATCTGATTTAAAAAATAAGTATCATTTTGATTCATTGTGGTGCTGGCGGCTGTCATTTTTTTTTTATTTGAAATCTAAGAGAAAAGATGTCAGTGCCCCTGACTAAATAGTCAGGTATTCCATGTTTTAAAAATTCTTGCAGCACACCGGTTGAAAACAGCTGCTGTGGCACACCGGTTGAAAACAGCTGCTTTAGGATAATAAATTGATGGCAGGCATGGGACAGTGAGGTCACAGTGAGTGATTAAAAATAGTCCTAATTTTTGTTACTGAACATGTCATCTACATGCTAGAGAATGCTTCCTTTTCTATTCACCAGAGTAGGAATGGAGTGGATCCAATTCATTCAAAAGTGGTATTAAGTCATTAAGAACTTAAAACATGTGGACAGCTGGAAGACAGCCTATTCCTGTCTAATCCAAATGAAAACTGCCCTCTGATTTCTCAGGAGAACATTCCTATTGACCCTGAATGTAACCAACAGTGTAAGAGTAGATGGCACTATTTCTGCTTGGAAATCAATAATGCAGAGTTTGAATTGATTCATGGTGCTTTATTCAATCATTGATTTCTGTTAGCAGATTCAAAGGCAAAAGAATAGTATATAGGAGCCACACACAGTCTTCTCAGATTCCTGACAGATTTCTTCACCAGGTGGTGGAGTGACATGGTGGGTTGGCTGTGCCGAAGCCCACCTGTGCCTGTAGTGGAACCTGGCACAAGAAATGCAGGCTTACAATTTATAAAAGCAGAACTGGCATAGATTTCAGAGAGACTGTCCAATGAGCCAGTGGGCATATGACTTGGGGAGACAAAAGAATTCCTTTCAAACACTGGAAAAACATTCTGGTCTTTTTAGACGATATTAAATAACTGTAGAAATAAAGATGAAAATCAAAGTTTAAATCCTATCAAAGATGTTCACAGGTTAATTTTATGCTACCTGAATTTCACCTCAATTTTTAAAATCTGAAAAGGCTATCAAAGAAACACCTATCAGAAAACACAAATGTGCAAAGCAACCACTGAACCATGGTTGAATAAGAAACAAATATAACCGATTCACAATTGTGATTAGAATTACAATGCTGGCTGTGGCAAATTATTATGGCTTGTGGCTTAATCCAAGAAGACTTGCTACTCGTTTTTAGAATTTGAGGGTATCTAATAAACTGTCTCTAAATCCTAGCCACAAACCCTACTATAGTAAGTTAGCTATAGTTAACTGAGAATTATTTAAGTAATAATTCAGAGTCATAAAATTTTTAAATGGTTCAAGATTTTACCAGTGTACACTGTATGGCCCATTGCTGATGTAGTTCAGAGTAACTGAATTAAACAGAAGAAAACAGTTTACATCAAGGGCCCATGCTACTACACATGAGGAATTACCAAATGAAGATCAATGAAAATTGCTTCAGGATGAGGGGATAGTGATGCAAAGGTCGGTGGTAGATAGTTTGGATTGTACAAGAAACAGGGGTCAATGTGGCTCAAATGTGGCACAGGAGTGACTTTTTAAAAATAATAAGGTTGGAGAGACCAATGGAAGCCTAATCATGCAGGGCCTGTAGGGCAGGTTAAGGGGTTTGGTTTTACTCTTTACTAGAGGCCCAGTGCACAACATCCCTCTCGCAGTCAGACATCCCGCCAGCAGTCAGACATCCCTCTACAAGTCCAGGGCGCCATGAGCCTGGCTTCTGGCTGAGCAGAGCTCCCTCTAGCCTTGACCTCGAAGTCTTTCCCACAACCTTCAACAAACATGAAGCAAGTAAACTTTCGAGTGACTGGAACAGCATTGTCTAAATTTATTTTAATGATAAACTGGTTCAAGAAAGAAAAAAGTCTGAACAACAGTGAGATGAACAAAGTTAAATATGTTTCTTTACTGCAGAATTCATAGCCTTGAACATATAATGTGTACCATACAACATACACACGAAAGACATAATTTGCAGAATTTTTCAAAATAATTGGACCACAGAAATCACTGTCAAGATACACATTTTTACATCTCCCAGGACAGGGTTCAAGAGATATCCAGGCTATGAAACACAGGCCTAACAAGACTGAATGGGAAACATTTCAACTCATCAGAAACATAATTTCTGACTCCACATTAATGCTCATGAGCAATTATTCAGAATCCACATTAGTTTTGTATCTGAGTATATGATTCAAATCTTGATTCACTGGTGAGTTTCACCTTTAAAGAAAGTATGGATTCCTTTTCTTTTCTCACTTTGACAAACTCCCAAATCAGCAAACAAGTGTACAGCAAAGGCTATGCAAGGGGATTAAGGACAAACACAACATGGTGAAAGGGTCTCACCTGAGGCTTGGAGGGCAACACACCCCTCTACAGGGGAAGAATCATAGGTCACAATCAATGGTTGACCTGTCAAATTAATCTAATGACTTACAATCCATTAATTAAATCTCGAATATGAATTCTAAGATGAAAAATCAAAAGAATGATAAGAAGATAAGATTTGAGGAAAATGCGTGTTTCAGGTTGAGAGAAATTTCTAACCCAGTGGTGATCAAAATCAAGTAGAGTCAAATTCACAGCAAGATCCATTCACAGGTGTTGGATAATAGACATCTATGATAATTCATGTCAACTCGACTTTGTCCCAATGAAATTACAAGCTTTAGCCCCAGATCAATTTGGAGACATTTGAAGAACATTTCTAATATAATACAAGGCATTCATACAGGCTCTAAAACACATATTTATTGAAATGAGAACATGCAAAACTTGTAAAAATATTGAAAATGTCAGTACATTGTGTGGCACTTAAACTGAGCATTAGCTAATTTTAATGATTGCTTTCTCCTACAATACTGCCAATAATGCCAGCAACAGATGTTGTTACTGAAAAATGCTAATTATTATATGCCCTAACCACCATCTAGCTCTCACTCTCTCTTTTTCTTTTTTTGGTTTGTATTAGCAATTACATCTATGCATGCATAAACTGCACAGGATTTGAAGTTGTGTTTTGTGTACAATGATGTCACCACACCAAAATAGCAGAGACCAGTTATTTTACTTCCAAATTTTAAACACCATTTTATAAATAGTACTGAATAAAATGAAGTTCATCTCTAATTTCTGTTGATAGTCACATTACAGGTCAATGGGATACAGTCAAATTCATTTCCATTATGTCCTAACAATCAAATGCCTTCAACTTAAAATGTTAAGACATGAAAAAAAAAATCAAAAGAATATATTCTATATTAACTTTCCAATAGTCGCTGCACTTCAGTACCGCTAAACAGGGTTACAACTTGAAAATTTTTTTTTAGCCATTCACAAAAGCAAACACAAGAAGAAAAAGGGAGATTCAGAATGAGCATAAAAGCTATCTGAAATCCTCAAAACAATATTTTCAGCTTAATTTCTAAATAGCCTAGATATCAGGAAATTTACCTTAACCTGTATTTATACTAATGAAATATGAAAATTAAGATCATACTTCATACTTAGCATTAAGTTCAATTGCTAGATATAAAAGACAAGTTAAAAAAATCTGTGCACACACTAAGGTTAAAGAATTCTGAGAATTCTAAAGAATTAGTTGCAAGAAACAGGGCTATAACCTTTCAAAGTAGAGGCGACACAATAAATAGAATATCGATTCATTTCTATGTAATTTTCTAAAAGTAATTGATAGCTTATCTCTTGCCAAACTGATGATAAGAAAAAAGTTATTCAGTGACAATGAAAGAGTGGGAACAGATCTGGAATTGGAGTTGAACAAAGAAACTTCAAGGGAAGTTCTATCATCAACGCCCTACCTTGCAAACTGATATTCTATCCTAATTCATTTCATCAAATATATTTCAGTATCTTATGTACCAATGTTAAATATCAAGGTTGTGATTTTCTGTGTAAAGCAAATCTTTGACAGATATGCTATAGAACTTTGATGCATGGAAAATCTATTTTCATTAAAAATTCTGTACCTTGTGTCAGAAATAAATGATGAATTGAGTTGGTCCTATAAGTTGATACAAAGGCAATACAATCAGGTCTAAGAACCAAGAGGTATATTAAACGAGCACCAAAGAGAGATCTTGCATTCACTGGGAACTTGGAAGAACTTTCCAGGATGGCAGAATTCTACTCAATAGCAACAAAGCTGTGCGGGAGCTTAGGAAGGCCTGTGATGAGTGGATCCTTCCATAATCATTATGAGAGATTAGTCTCAGTTAAAATATTTTTAGACTTTAGTGATTTTGGTTTTTTTTGTCACTTAAAGCCTTCAAACAGGCTACCAAACTGTAATATTTTAACTTGAGCAGCAATTACAAAATGTTCCTCCCATTACACTAGGGATACACATGCTGGAAAATGACAAGTTCTCATGACATAAAGACCTTACCTTTAGCGGAAAAAAAATAAGTCACTTGTCATACTGTATGATCTCACTTATATGTGAAACCTAGAAACACTGAACTCACAGAAACAGAGCAGAACTGTGGTTGCCAGGGGTTGAGGAGTGGGGAAAATGGGAAGATGTTGGTTAAAGGGTACAAACTTCCAGGTATAAGATGAATAAGTCCCAGGGATCTAATGTACAGCATGGCGACTACAGGTAACAACGCCATTATACACCTGAAAGCTGCTAAATTTACCTGATGTTAATGTCAGTTATATCTAGTGATCAGCCTATAATTTTATGAAGTGTTCAAATGACATTCATTTTTTAAATTATTTAAACTCTTAAAAATCAGGTCGTTCATTTCTTAAGAGCATTCATAATTGGGTAGAAGCTGTTCCCTCTTCCTACTCTTCTTTTTCTCTCATAATCCTGTTTGGTCTTTCTGAAGACCATTAAGGTAGGGATGACTACAGCACATATGGGTTACTTTCTATGTCTGTAGACAGTGTGTGCTGTTGGTCCTTAAGTAGGCACAGTATCTCATGGACAAGTCTCAGATATGAATTATTGTTTCCACCACAAATATGTAAAAAATAGGGTTCATATAGTTTGAAAGTGACAAAATATAGTGTGAAGCAGTGTCCAGCTTTAAAGATCAAAGGCTCTGAAGTTATACAGAAACAGAGAAGTGGAGATACAGAGGTGGACATAATTTATATTCTGGAAAGTCTTATATTGTAGCCACACCCCAAATCATTTGTTTCAAACATATTTTATTTATTTAAATCTTATGAAACTATGAATATTGATACACTATTGCTATATCAAGTGGGCTAGAACCTTTCAGAACTAATTAAAAATTTAAATATGAATTCCCCAGAAAATATTAATTATTTAAATAATGCTGAGACTATGTTTGTAACTGCTGCTTTATTTGGGGCAGCAACAAATAGATCTGTGAATTGGAATTTTTTAAATAAATCATTAGAATGTCTGATTTGTTTTCATAAAGTGTCAAAATTATTTTACCATAGGGACTGAGACTTGCTATTTTGCTCTCAAACACTTAGGGACCTATTTATTTTATAACTTCAATAATAGAATCCCTTCCTAAATAATTTGAATTCTCTAGCATCAAGTAAATGTTGACAAGGTGCTAAAACATCAAAGAGATGTACACCAGCTCAAAGGAAATTAAAATTCTATCATAGAAAAAGAGCCAAATAAATACAAGAAAAAAAATTCTTACAAGTAGTCAGTGATTGCAAATATTAACGAATACTTTAAAATTATAAAATCCAAGGCTGACAAGAGTATGGTGAGACCAATACTCTCATACACTATAGGAATATACTTTGGGACAGTCTTTCTGGAAAGCCACCTGGCAGTGTACAACCTTTGATCCAGCAGAGCCCCTTAGAGAAACTCGTCCTAACAACAAAAAACCACTATCAGTTACAGTCAAAGATTTATACACGAAGTCTCCTTTGCAGCATTCTAAGGTCAAAATGAGAAAATGTTATTTGTCTATTTCACAAAATACAATTGCCATAAAAATCTTAATTTTTAATATGAAGAAATATAAAATGCATATAAAGTACAGTTATTAAAGAAGAAAGACAAATATTCAAAATGGCAAAGAGCATTCTGTAAATTGATTCCAAATCTGTATAAATACACTTTATACAAATATAGATGCCACAAGAAAGAGTGAAAGGACATAGAGAAAGACATTAAGAATGTTTCCTTCTGAGTAAGCATAATCAACTGATAAATTTTATTTTCTTCTTCCTTCCAGCATTTTATAAAAGGATCACTTTGCTTTTCATATATCAGAGTAAAAATGTAAATGCTATTCTAAAACTAATGAAATCTGGTTTAATTTGCTGGACAAAATAAAACGTGATTTGCTATATGTGCATATTCAAAAACTGTCATTATACTTCTTTGACAGTATAATTCACCAATTTTTCTAAAAAAAAAAAATTCGTCATACCAACTTCAAGTTGAAAAGCCAAGGCTCTGCAATGGTAAGTGGCATCCCATTATGCTCAATGCAGTAGAAGGCATGTCCAGAAAGGCAGTCACCTCACTCCCATGCCACGGCTCCTTCTACTACCACTCGCTGAGTCACAAGTACCTTAGTTATTTATTTAACCTCCCAAAAGACTTTTCAACATAAAATGTCATCACAAAGAACTATTTACCAGTACCTTGCTCAATTCCTTCTAGCACTAATCAACCACCTCTTTTCCTGTTACACAACTGTCCTAAACAGGTACAGTGAGGCCTTGACTTACGAGTTTAATTTGTTCCGTGATGGAGCTCGTATCTCAAATTACTCGTATGTCAAATCAATTTTCACCATTACAATGACACGTGGTGCTGGGCTGATGTTGTGGCGTTCACTGTGACGTTCGCTGCGCATCCGGCCGAGAGACAGCTCATATCTCAAAAAACTCATTAGTCGGGACACTCGTAAGTCAAGGCCCCACTGTACTTCTCAGGTGGATTCTACTCTTCAATTCCTGGCTTTCATTAAAGGAAACATTCTACTGCTCTGCACAGTGCTTTAAGCATTGCATGAGGTTTCTCCCCGACTGCAATGAATATTTGTTAATTTTTACTTAATTTAAAGAGCAATTTAATTAAGAGCAATTAATCAAGAGCACAAGCTATATGTTATAAATAAATAAATACATTTTAAAATCTCCCAACAACTCTTTCAGTTTTTCTAGTCTCAAGAATATGCCATTCCAGTTCATTCTTGGAAAACAGCATACAATGTATTCCATACAATTTTCAGTAAATAAGGAATGAATCTAGGTTTCAAATACTACAATTTCTATCATTCTTTCACCAGATGAGAAATTTCAGTTTATCTGGCAATGTGAAAAGTGTTACATATATCCTATATAATAAAACCCTACTATGCAAATCAACCGAACGGCATAATGACCAGTCACTATGACAACCACTGACCACCAAGGGCAGATGCTCAACGCAGGAGCTGCCCCCTGGTGTTCAGTGAGCTCCCAAAGAGGGAACGTCTCTCAGCCAGAAGCCGGGATCACGGCTGGAAAGCGCAGCGGTGGTGGCGGGAGCCTCTCCCGCCTCCTAGGGATGCTAAGGAGTGGGAAGCAGGCCTAAGCCAACAGTCAGACATCCCCTGAGAGGTCCCAGACTGTGAGAGGGCGCAGGCCGAGCTGAGGAACCCCCACCCCAGTGCACGAATGTCATGCACTGGGCCTCTAGTTGAGTTATAAAAGACAAAAAGCTTAAAGATTCTAAAATGTGTCCTAAAAGAACCACACCATATAGGATTAAGTAACAACTCAGAAAAAAATGGGAAAAAGCATAACAAAAAGATGCAAATATAAATGGTGTTTCCAATAGCCTATTTTGAGTCATTGTTCCTTGGACAAAGCTTATGTGTCATTCCTAAATAAAGACAAGGATAGTCCCGGAGTTTAAGAATTGTGTCTTGATAAATTTCTATTTACCTCAGCAAGTGTGAAAGACAAAGACATTTTATCAACATTCCAAAGGAAAGTGCCTCTTAACCTGCCTGGACAAAATTATCAGTTCCAAACAGGATTTGGAAAATCTTGTTAAATAGGGGTGCAAACCAAACTTTCCTATTATATTGAATTTCAAATAATGAATGTTTTCAGGATGGACAATTTTCTTTCCAACCTCTACAGGAATTAGGAAACTATAGTAAGTGAGGGCATCAAAACTACATATTTCAGAGTTTGGGAAGTCACAAACTTTAGTGGTAGGCATGTGCAGCTTTTGTAAAGGAAATACCAGTTTTTAAAAATGAGTTTTGTTCATTTTAAATGAGCTAAAATAAAGAAAAGCTATAGACTAAGTAAATATTTATCAGCAGGTAAGTCAAGACACGTTTAAACTATTTTTGTATTAGTCACAGTCTTAAGTTAACAAATGTGAAGAATACACAAAGAGGACAATTAAATTTTTTATGATTCGCAACAGTTAAGCTTTCAGAGTTTCAAGTAATCTCTCCAACATTTATCATAGTAGAGTTGCTGCTACTTTTGAAACATTTTATCATGAAAATGTTCAAACATACGGAATAGATGAAAGATAGTAAAATAAACACCCATATACTGACAACCAGATTTAACAACTGTTAAGACGTTACCATATGGGTTTTATCTAAGAGAGATATTTTATTTATTTATTTTCCAGAACCACCTCCAAATAGGTCATTCACATCAACAACTTGATTCATGTGGTGTTCATAATCCATCTCAGAAACCTATAAAATACACTTTTATAAAATAGTCCCACGAAATCCAGGAATAGAATGTATCTTTATCAAAGCAGCTCAACCATTACCACTCTTAATACATCCTAGGATACACCACCTAACCCCTCTAAACTTCTGTCTTCTCATCTTTAAAAAATACAAGTGTTATACTTGAAAATATCCAAAGCCCCCCCTGGTTATTAAGTTTGATGAGTTCTATGCCCACAAGGAAACTTTATTCTCACTGTCTTGTTCAATCTCCAACATGAAATTCGAAGAAACCGTAAGACACCTAAAAAGATGCAAGACACCTGGCCAGAAGCAGCCCCTACCCCACTCTTAGTGTCAAGATGCATTTCTAGAAATCACTCCAGCGTTTAAAGTAAGGATGATGACATCTGGCACAAGTGAATTGGTAAATTATTTAATTGTCATAAAGTATTGATTCTCAATCACATAGGACTTCCTGGCATTTGGGGTATACATTAAAATTTCTCAATCTTTCATTAGCTTCCTATCAAGTTTTGCTGCTCAAGTTTTAGAAATAAGCATTTAGGTCATTAGGCTTCCATTAGAAGCAATTACTTCAAAAAGAGGAAATGTTTTCCTTCTTTACCACCACACCACGTGAGAATCTTCCACAATGATGGGTGGTGTAATGTAGCGATTTAGGATTTGCTTCAAGGATTAATGGAAAAGAGCACTCAGTCCTTATGGTCATAAATTCAGGTTATTCGGTTCCTATCAAAACCTCTCTCTCGAAATAGACATTATTTAAAAAATCATCTCAGAGTTACCAGAATGTTGAATTATTATTGAAATTTAAGAAAGATTTTCTTCAAGCCTTCCCAGGTTTTACATGTGCCCACCTACATATGAGATCAGTGATGTATAGATTATAAAAATTTTGGCTGTCCTAATTTTAGATTGAATTAAAAATTCAGCTGGGTGGAGGCAGGCAAAGGAGGAGGGGTGGGGACAGCTGTAATAGTGTCAACAATTAAAAGTTAAAAAAAAAAATCAGAATATTTCTCTGCCTAGATACTCTCCCTAGGGGACCATTAGTCCTGATTTGAAGATATGGTTCCTTTCATGTAGCCCCAATGTGAATCTCAGTTGTTTAGAAATTGTTTGACTTGACTAGAAGATAATGTACCTTAATATGAAAGCTGGCTTGGTGCCTTAGGAAAGAAGCAAAACAAAATGACCCTGCATTGCAGGAAGACATGAGGTGGTTGGTATTCAATATTCTGGCATCTGAATTGAGACAAACAGAAGACTTTAGCATGTTCTTTCACTGTTTCAAAAATTATTGCAGCAGCAAATCCTGGTAAAAGCATATGTGGATAAATATTGTCATTGTGTTTATTGGTTAGTTTATAGAACAAGAAATTACAGAATGTTAATATCTTAATTTTCGTAAGCTCTAGCCCTGTATAGCAAATTCATAAATATTAACTTATTGGTTCTATAATATCTTCCTAAAATGACAGAATGCATATTTATTTCCCTATCTAGATGAAGAAACTGGGGATTGACATATCACTTGAACATTACAAAAGATCAAACAACAAGTAAGGTAATCAAACCTAGGTCTGATGATTCCAAATTTAGCATTTTTCACATTATACTTACTTCTATGGTACTCTAAAAAATATGAAAAATAAATTGCATATGTTATAATGTTAAGTGTACATAAATCACTTAATAAAAGCTATGCTAATTATTATAATTAAAACTCAAAAACTCTCAAATTCTATAAGATACAGTAGTAAATTTATCACAGTAAATTAGAATTATTTTTCCATCCCTTTTACCTACCACTTATGGTTTCAAACTTGTACTCTCAACCTCATGTTAAAAAGAAATAGATCAGTGGCTGCCTAGGACTGGGAGAGCAGAATGGAGAAAATGGGAGCGACTGCTCATCGATACGGGGTTTTATTTGGTGGGGGAAGGACAAAAATGTTCCCAAATGTAATTGTGATAATAGTTGTGTAACCTTGAAAATATGCTAAAAACACTGAATTGTACACTTTAAAAGAGCAAACTCTATTGTATATGAATTATATCTCAATAAATTTTTTTAAAAGAATACCTGAAGCCAAAGTATAGCATTTCTACTATATTATAACATCATAAATCTAAAAAAAAAAAAAAAACTTGAAATTTGGGTTATGTATTCATCATTTACAAATGTTGTTCTGTTTAAATGATTCTTCTATAATAAGATAGGGCCCCAAATTCCAGAAATTGACATTGAGAAATAAATAGCAAACTATAGTACTGGGCAAAGTTAAATGTAAATTCAATAAAAATAAGTACAATAAATACAATAAAATCTTATGAACACTTGAGCAATCTCCCGGAAATTTAAACATGTAGCCCAGTACCACTTGGCTGTGTAACCTTCGGCAGCATAAAATCTATAGATATAAAAGCCTAAGTGACCCAACTACAGGTCGCTAGGATGCGCACTGACCACCAGGGGGCAGACGCTCAGCGCAGGAGCTGCTCCCTGGTGGTCAGTGTGTCCCACAGCAGGCGGGCCACTCAGCTGACCCATGGGCGCCAGACATGGGGCTCACAGCTGGCAAGTGCAGCTGTGGTGGCACAAGCCTCTCCTGCCTCTGTGGCAGTGCTACCGGGTGGCGGCGGCAGGCACAGCCAGGCCAGGGTGAACGGGACCGGTGCAGTGCCCAGCCTGGGCTCAGGATCCTCCCCAACTGCCTGCTGCTTCACGCACTACTGCATCCCTCGGGGGATGTCGGAATGCCGGTTTCACCCAACGCCCACAAGCCAGACTGGCCTGCATCAGCGCAGGAGCTGCTCCCTGGTGGTCAGTGTGTCCCACAGCAGGCGGGCCACTCAGCTGACCCATGGGCGCCAGACATGGGGCTCACAGCTGGCAAGTGCAGCTGTGGTGGCACAAGCCTCTCCTGCCTCTGTGGCAGTGCTACCGGGTGGCGGCGGCAGGCACAGCCAGGCCAGGATGAACGGGACCGGTGCAGTGCCCAGCCTGGGCTCAGGATCCTCCCCAACTGCCTGCTGCTTCACGCACTACTGCATCCCTCGGGGGATGTCGGAATGCCGGTTTCACCCCACGCCCACAAGCCAGACTGGCCCGCCGGCCTGGCCTGTGGGGATCCAGCTGAAACTGGCAGTCCGACATCCCCCAAGGGGTCCCAGATTGCGAGAGGGCACAGGCCAGGCTGAGGGACCCGACCAGTGCACGAATCCATACACTGGGCCTCTAGTAATATATTAAAGCACAGTAAGATGTGGCCCCAAATTCAATAAATGTTAAGGCATTTATTTTCTCATATGTAAAATGAGGAAATTGGTCAGATAATTTTTATAATTTCTAGCAATTCTAAAGTTCTATAAATTTCCAATTTAATACTAGATAGACTGAAAGCCCTGGACCAAATGGCTTTACAGGTGAATTTTATCAAACATTCAAAGAATTAACACCTATCCTTCTCAAACTATTCCAAAAAATTCAAGAGAAGGGAAGATTCCCAAGCTCATGTTGTGAAGCCAGCATTACCCTAATTCCAAAACCAGATAAAGTCCCAGATGAACACAGATGCTAAAATCCTCAATAAATGTTAGCAAACTGAATCCAGCAATACATTAAAAAGATCATACAGCATGGTCAAGTAGGACTTATTCCAGGGATGAATGGTTGGTATAATATCTGCAAAACAGTAACAAAATAAGGGATAAAAATAATATGATCTTATCAATAGATGCAGAAAAAGTATTTGATAAAATACAGCACCCATTTATGATAAAAACCCCTCAGCAAAGTGGAAATAGAAGGAACATACCTCAACATAATGAAAGCCATATATGACAAACCCACAGCCAACATCATACTCAATGGGCAAAAACTACAAGCATTCTCCTTAAAAACAGGAACAAGACAAGGTTATCCACTTTCACCACTCTTATTCAACATACTACTAGAAGTCCTAGTCACAGCAATCAGACAAGAAGAAGAAATAAAAGGCATCCAAATTAGAAAGGAAGATGTCAAACTGTGATTATTTGCAGATGACATGATGTTGCATATAGAGAACCCTAAAGATTCCACCAAAAACTACTAGAATAAGTTCAGTTAAGTAGCAAAATATTTATCCTTTTTTGCTTAAAATATTGTGTCATTCACTCATCACCTGAGTCTCAACAAGAGCATAACATTTTTTGTCACTCATACCAAAATGACTTACATTCAGAAGAATTATGTTCATATTTTAAAGATGTAAATATGGAATTTTTTCATTTTAGAATTTCCTTTTTGAAATGTTCTCCATGTCTGAAAACATCCAATAGTCACAAACACTTTTCCTTTAAAACTGGAAAGAGGCAAAGGTCAAGGGTGATCTGGCATAAACAGTTGGCGCTCAAAAGAGTAATTTTTTATTGAGCAGAAAATGTAAATGTTAATGAGTGAACTTCACAGCCATTTCTCATAAACAAGTACTCAATGTTCTCTGAATACAATGAGCCCGTGTTTGTGCCCTCTGTCTTTGCTCATTCAGTGTCTATTCCCAGAATTAGCTACTCTATTAAGTTCTACCTACCTCTTAAGATCCCTATGTTTTCTCTAAGTACTTCCATGACATTTCTTTCTTTTGTGTTCACACAACTTTTAGTTTTATTACATGGTACTTGTCACTTCCCATTTTAGACATTAGTGTTTGGGTTCCTAACTCAGCAACTGGATTTTAGACACTTTTGAAAATAGACTGTTTGGTCCCACACTTAGGCAAACCAGTTAACCTCACTAGGTTTTTAGTTTACAGTCTACATCATGGTTGCATTTTTCAGCTAATAATTTCATAAAATGTTCTTCATTAGTATCACCTATTTCTGGGAGGGTACAGGAAACTAGGCATTCAAGCTACTAGTGGCCTTGTAAACAGGTATTGCCTTGTAAGACAGGAATTTAGCAATAGATAGTAAATGTCATTAATTATTCATTTGGTCCAGTTAGTCAATTTTAAAAACATATCCTGGAAATAATCAGGGTGCACTCTATGGTTTATGAAGGTGTTCATCAAGAAGTATTTATCATGAGGACACTGGTAATAACGTAGCTATCTACCATCTAACCATAGTGGATTGCTTAAATAAGTTATGTTGCAGCCATTCAATAGAATTTTATTTACATACAAGAAATGTTTAGTAACATGGAAAATCTTTCATGAAGTGTCAAGTTTAAAAGGAAGGTTATAATATCCCCCCAAAATCTAATTGCAAATAATACTTTCCTTGCCCCTAGATCACAACTCACACTGGGTAGGTGCACATACACTGCACTCTTTTAAAATTCTGAACATGGGGTCAATATGGTCTCAGATAATGTTTTTGAGCCAAATATCAAGAGATTCCCATAAAAGGTAATAATGAATAGTATATCTATACCAAGAACAGTAAATTTAAGTATTTTGGGAGTGAACTTATAATCAAATATAATGGTGTTGAAAAACACAATTCTTAAAAGTGTTGAGAATACACATAAGACTTTCTGTATTTCTTTGCATTCTCTTCTAACCAAACATGCTTGCTTTTCCTCCTGCATCAGTAACTGTAAAGATAACTTCTTTGCTTTGTTCAGTTTCTGGAAATGGAAAAGAACTTCTTTACAAGTTGTTTTAAGTAAATCAGGATTGTATCTGTTTCATTGTGGGTTAATTCGAATTTTAGGTGCTCTCTAGAAACCTAATCAATAATCCAGAGGAACCCTCAGAAATTGGGGAATACTAATTCTCCAAGAGTTTCTGTCGAAGTTCATTGGTCCAAGGAAGATTTTTCTTGCACTTCTTCAAGCTGACTCTCACGCAGATAAAATAAACTGGGAAAAACCTCGAAGATTTATTTTTCCTACACCATGTTAAAAGCAGGGATGGCCCAATTTGCAACTCAGACCCTGTGAGTCAAAGTCAGGGTGGGGGGATGAATCTTTAGGATCATTTCCCTGGGCAATTGAACTCTAACAAGTGAACCCCCTTGTTAAGATCTAAGGGTTCATTTAGGAATAAAGATAATAAGAATGATGATAACACCCCAACACCCAAGAGACATTAAAGAACCTCTATGTTCAAGGCACTGTGCTGGCCATATTACATTGATCCACCCACAACAATGTATAAGATAATCATGATAATAGCAATAACAACCAACTGTCACAAGAGCAACCAACACACACGACATCTTATTATGTAGCAGGCTCTGTGATATCATTTTATAAATACGTATTAATTTTTTTAATCTTTATTGTTGAAAGTATTACATATGTCCCCTTAAAATTCTCACAGCTCTGTGTGAGAGAGACAGATAAGCACTAATTCTAACTCGGTTTTCTGAAAAGGAAGAGGAGATACAGATATTAAATGACTTGCCCAAGGTCACATTACTGGCAAGTGGCAAAGTCATGATTGTTTGAATTCATACTATCAATCTCCACAGCAGCATGAACTCTCTTAACCACTAAATTTCTTCAAACAAGTTTTCTGAACTTGCTTGTTTTACATGGGAAATGCAAAGTTGTCTTTTGTGTTTACACTGCTTAACATGCACTTTTGATACATGACAGCCATTCAATACATGATCTTGGATTTGAATTGTTTTGTTGTTGTTATTTTTATTGAATTTATTGGGGTGACATCAGTTAATAAAATTATATAGGTTTCAGGTGGACAATTCTATATCATCCATATATTGTGTTCACTACCCCAATTAGAGTTTAATTGTTTAAAAAATTCTTAATAAAAAAGACCCAGTCTAGCAAGTTAAGTTGACTGACTTTTCAACTTATTTTTTAAGGAGCTATTATACCCTTTTCCATATAATGATGATTTAAAAATCTACGTTTGGGTATAGGGATTTAGGTTCAGTGACTGCATGACTCAATGCTTGTGGTATAGAGATTTACAACAAACTAAAGTATCACCCAAACACCAGACCAACTATATTATTTTGCATTAAAATGAACCAATCTATCTTTTTTATAAAACTGCAAAATGAGCCCATTACAAAGGCATTCAATATACAAGTTTAACTAGAACAAAATCTTTTTTCCCTTCAAATTATGTAGCTCGAACTCAAATATCAAGATAGTTTTGAAAAAACCGTATTTTATTATGTTTAAATTTCTAGGAGAAACCAAGTACATCTCCACCTCACAAAACCCTAGCAGAAACAAAATACTCCTAAAACTACCTGAAATTAAGTGTAAAGAGGCATTAGATCTGGAATCAGAAAACCTATGTTTAATTAAAGTTGTGCACATACTAGCTGAGCAATTAATGACATGTTCCTAAACCTGCCAATTTATAAAACCTGTCTCACCACTTGTTTCAGGGGAATAATGAGAATTTCCTTGCTACCTATCTCTTAAAGATAAATGCTATAATTATTCATTAATACTCTATGTATTAATGATGAAATGTATGAGAAAATACACTAAAACTTAAAGGAAATTATATCAGTGATAACAAGACTTTCCAGTTATGAAAGCTTGAGTTTATTTTATTGCTGTATTTGGACATACTTCTTTCAGTTTTCTTAAAGCAAAGTTAAATATTGTATTGTGAAACAGTTCAATGTCTTCTTTCATTTGTTGTTTTTCCAAAAGTCTTGCTTAACCTCTATCAAGCTATACTTTCATATCTGTCTATTCTTTACTAAGCAGTAAAAGGTTCTGTCTGTTTTTATAGGTAAACTTTGTTATAAATTAATCCTCTAGAATTTCATAGAACTGAACAAACTAGAAGAAAAAAGAAAAGAAAACCCTTGAATGCACTTCACATCCTTTCCAATTTCAGTTATTTGTACTCATTTACCTTGCCCAGAAATGAATAAACTTTGTGAAGCTGAGGAAGCTACCATAGCATGAAATTTTCTATATTCTTCTATTTCTATGGTAGGAGTTCTACTAATTGTTTATTTTACAGAACTAAAAATAAAGTACCAAGTATACTAAGAGAAAATGGCAATGTTCACAGTCACTGGTAAGTGGGAGTGGATAATGTCTCTATACTTAAAATTTAGCAGTACACTCAACTTAGAAATTTCCCCTTGAAATTTAATAAACTTTATCCCTAGGTAAACACAAATCATTAACACTTTAGTCACAATTATCAAATGATAAAAATAAAGGACATCTTTTATCCATATCCATAATGCTATTCTAAACCTGATCTAGACTTACACAAATGATATCTTGACTGTTAAAGAACTATTTAAAATGCAATCTTATAGAATGGTTTTAATTATTTTTAGTTAAATGACAAAGCATTATATCACATCTAATTATGCTGCTCTTAGCTAAAAGTCATTGACAGCATGAGTTTTCTAATGAACAAAATGTTAGTAAATTAGATAACTGTTTTTTTTAAATAATTTTGCCTGAGGAGCTATGGCAAAATAGAGGTCTAAAATAGCACTGCTTGCCTGGCCAGAGTGGCTCAGTAGTTGAGCATTGACCTATGAAGCAGGAAGTCATGGTTTGATTCCTGGTCAGGGCATATGCCTGGGCTGCAGGCTCAATCCCCAGCGAGGGGCATTCTCTCTTATCATTGATGTTTCTATCTCTCCTCTCCCTTCCTCTCTGAAATAAATAAAATATATTAAAAATTAAATATAAAAATAAAGTAGCACTGCAGGTTTTGGAAGCCACAAAAAAAAACACACACAGTAGTATGCTTCTCTCTCATTGATGTTTCTAACACTCTCTCCCTCTCCCTTCCTTCCTCTCTGAAATAAATAAAATATATTAAAAATTAAATATAAAAATAAAGTAGCACTGCAGGTTTTGGAAGCCACAAAAAAAACACACACACAGTAGTCTCCTCTTATCTGCAGGGGATACATTGTAAGACCCCCCAGTGGTTGCCTGAAACCACGAATAGTACCAAATCCTATAAATCCTGTGTTTTTTTTTCCGATATGCTCATTCCTATAATAAAGTTATAAATAGGCACAGTAAGAGGTTAACAACAATAACTAATAATAAAGTAGAACAAATATAACAATGTACTGTAATAAAACTGGTGTGAATGTGGTCTCTCTCAAAGTAGTATACTCTATGCATAGTATGGATACACTAGACAAAGGGATGATTCACATCCCAGGCAGGACAATGCTGGATGGTGCACGAGTTCATCGTGCTACTAAAAATGAAGCAAAATTTAAAATTCATAAATTATTTCTTTCTGGAAATTTCCATTTAATATTTTTAGCCCACGGTTGACCATGGGTAAGTGAGAAAAGTGAGAGAATAGATGAGGGAACCTGCTGTACCTGATGACAAATAGGGATGCAGGTGTTGTCTCTCTTGACTCATTCACTTTTATCTGTCATTTCAACCCCCTAAGGGAGTGTGGAACTAGAGGGAGAGTAAGGAAAGGCATCTCTACCCAGGTGCCCATACAGCTTTGATGCAACAGGCCTAAAGCATCAGCGAAGACACATGAGATGCAGGCAAATCCTTCCATATTTGGCTTTTTTTCCCCTATTAAATACCTTCACAAATCTTCTGAACTAACCAAAATAAGAATTTTGTCATAAAACTAAGAAGAGACAATACTCATATGACCAACTAGAGTTCTCCCTCCAGGCTAGAGACCATGATTCTGACCTTTTCTGTGGTTCAAACAATACGTGTGTGATTTGATTATGGAAAGATATGGAGTCTGAGAGCTGACCTTAAAATATACACATCCCAACATTCAGATCACGACAAAGAAAAGCTCCAGTGCCCTAGGATTTAATTATTCAAAGATAGAAAAGTTTTCAGTCTAAAAAAAAGATTAGGTAACTTGAAGGAATAAAAAATATAATTTACCTTTATAGGGTGTGAGTTATACACCATTGCATTCTATGTCTTCTTTAAAAACATATATTCAACCTTAACTACGTCTAAATAAAGGGGACCTACACATGTAGATGTAAAATGATGTGTGAACTTTCCTCATCAGTGAATGTGAAAATCCTTTCAGAGACTCTGTGACATCGTGGTCATATATTAAGCCTCCACACAGCTCTTTAGTGTCTGTATGTGAAAACACACACACACACACACACACACACACACACACCACACCACACACGTGCGCACACACAGTAAGCCTTTTGTAGACATCACCCATCAATCCAGACCTGCTGGGTGGAATCTCCTGGTCTACTTCTATTTTTCACAGAGTGCTCAGAGGCAGCTGTTCTGATACCACAAAGGACATGGGTTTTCAGCATGATTTTGAGATCAGCATTCATTCACTGTATGTGTGAATCAGAAGTCACCAAAATGGCATGTGTATACAACACAGAGAGAAAAAGACAACCAATTGGGTCGCAAGGAGAGATCAATAGAAAGTAAGAACAAAATTATGGTCTACTATATGTGATTTTACCATAGCATATTGTATAATTTCTAAATGGATAGATAGAGAGATGATTAAAATATTTTATTGATAGGACTACATGATCAAAAAAGTTTGGAGATGATTAAAACCATGTAAACTAATTTCCATATACATGCAGGCAAATAAAACATATTACTTAAAAATTTTTAATGCTTAAATCGTAAGAAATTCAATTTAGAACACAAATTGTATATTTTTCTAATTTTTTGTAATAGTTTATATCTCAATATACTGTACAAAAGCTGTTTTTACCATCTCCTTGATGAATAAGTATTCTGTGAAAATTGGCACTAGAGAAAAAATCAGGACTTACAAAATTCCTTTCAGATTCAACAAAATTCAATCAACTTTTAATCCAAAGATTTAATGATAAAATATCCCCAAATAATCAGATTACAATAAAAACAAATGAATATTAATTTTTAAATCATTTACTGTGCTGTAGTAGAAGAAAAACAATTTTATAGTCAATATTTTAAAGGCGCCTAAGCAATGAAAACCAAATCTGGAAAAATTGGCATCCAGCATGAGGTAATTTTAGGTCATCAGGGCAATTTCAATGCTGCTAATTATATCTCCAAGAAAGCAGATGCCTATGTTTCTGTTTCCTGACCAAATTTTATGGGATGTATAACCAAGAATAATTTTAAAAGCCTAAAAATACAAGTGAATGTGTGACTTGGGTGAGAGAGGGGGAACTCTGAGAGCTGTGGATTCCAAGTGCCTCTTTTCATTCCTCCCCTCTTTTCAAAACATACATGAGGGGAAAAACACAAAATGAGAATATTTAACACAAATTTTCAATTATGCAACACATGCTATTTTCCGACATTCAAGACAAGTATGAAGATAAACAAAGGAAGACAAGGTACCATGGCAGAAAATGTCTGGTAAAAGACAGAATTTCCCAATAAGTTTAATTTTTTAAAAGATAGAATTTCCATATGATATGTAAAAAGAGAGATCCAGAAAAGGAAAAAAAGGGGGGGGGATTAAAATGCCAATATAAATTTAAAATAGTCATGTCTCCCTTAGATTATGCAACATTTTTTTCTCATTCCTGTCAGTCTGGAATATATTTACAATAGACTGTCTCCATATTTTTAATGAAAAAACACTGAAACTTACAGCATTTCCTTTCTCAGAAACTAAATTTAGAGAATGTAGGAGGTATAGGTAGAGATGAAGTCATTACAGCATTTACAATTTAAGAACAGAATTTATAGTGTCTTAAGAGCAAATAAATGCCATGCTTATTTAGACCTGTGAGTACTACAATTAACTATTTGTGGTTGGTCTAGATATTTGTGTCAGTATTTGAGATGGCAACTGTTAATTAATATTTAATTCTTCAACTAAACTTTTATTTATATCTTATAAGTTAACACAGTCAATAACTAAGATCAGTTTTCAAAATATAACCAGGCAAATAAATTATATCTGTTGCTAGCTGATTTATTTCATAGTAATTGTGCTACTTCCTATTCTGGACTTGCAGTTCTTTGGGCAAAATCTCATATATTATTGCCTTATATTGACACCTACTGGAAAGTACTGGAATTGTATATTTCTTATTTCATTATCTGGGCAGTTGTTAATTTTGCATCTGTGAAAAAAAATGTGGAAGATAAAATTTTAACTGCAAATTTTAATTTCCTAAAAGAAAAAAAAAGCATCATTTATTCTAAACATTTTAACTGTAACGGTTTCTTTAGGAAATTATAAATCTCAAGAAGTCTGCCCAGAGAGTATTTCTGATGGGAATTAATTTACCGAATGACTTCAGCTACTGAACTTCTGTTTATTTGGGGTATGATTATGAAACTAATTAAATAACTTTGTCCAGTATTTGAACTTCTACTGCTTCATACACCAGACTAAATACTTTGGGTCACATGACTTGAAAAATTACCTGATTTTGTGAAAGTATGCATACAAATGAATCAGAAAAATGACCCAACTATTAGAAAATGGATGCTTTACACATTCACATTTGAAGTTAAAAAGATAAAACAACATGCATTAGTGAATGAGCCTCACTTCTCTATTATCAAAACTACCTGCTCATATAATACCAAAATGTTTTCCCAGAATAAATTTATTCCCTGAATGGACCAAAAGACAAGACAATGAAAGCATTCATTTACAAATTTTTACAATTAATTATTTATTAAGTTGTATTAACTTTTAATTAACTTCTTATGCAAATGAAACACTTCTATAAATTTCTGTGGATAGCCTACTACCTTAATCTGTCTCCTAAAACTTTTCAAAGAAAATGTTTTCAGACAGAAACACATTTAATTGACCAAATTATAAGAAATAAAAAATATGAAGTGATAAAGTTAATAGAATACTGCCTTCCTCCTCTACCCCAGGCTGCTGCTACATAATATGCACAATTTAAGTGCTTGGGCCTATCATATTTTATATCATCATGAACGTACTATTGTCCTAGTGACAGCTGTTCCAATTACAAATGAGTTTGGGCAGCTAAGGGGACAATAAGCTATGTTCTTGGAAATGGCACTAAGAACATGAGGTGAGGGCAGAGCACTGCACAATTTACATTGTACTATATAAATTGCTTTAACATTCCTGTTATAATTCCTTTCTTTTATATCAAATCGCTCCAATTTTTAACAAAAGTAATGAGATAGTGTGAACATAGTTTAAATAAAACTATGATCAAAAATATAACAGCTAACTTTAAAAAATGCAGGCACTCACTCAATGGTTTATGTTTAGGATGACGTGGTATTTGAAATTTGCAACTGTCAAACAAGTTGCCTCTTGCAAGTGTACTTAATCTACCTGTCCAAATAAAATTAAGTTCCTTAAGTGAAACTGTAATACAGGAAGACTCACAAATATAGGGGATACAGTATGATGAGAGTAAGTCTAATAGTTTTGAAGATGTGCTTCAATTTTTCAAATTAAAAAAACACACACAATTAGCTATAAAGAGATGCACAGTTTTTAAGTAACCTACTGAAAGATTATTCTAAACTCTTCTTTTAAATTTACCGAAATTTCCACAAGGATAACGTGCTACTCAATATTGAGACACTGCAAAGTATTACAGAGGTAACAGGTCTTGATAAATGTAGTTTTGCTGTATTTTCTTCAAACAGTTCACTAGCCCTACTCAGAAGATTTTGTCAGCCCCAAAATAAAATAATCACGAAACACTACTGGTTCCTGATTCTTAAACAAAATTTAATTAGCAGATCACTTTAGCAGCTTTGACAGTCCCTAAGGAAAGGAACCCCTCCTGGGTGAGAACCCTGAAAGATGAGTTTTGAGAGCCTGAGAAGCAGTAGAATTGTCAGAATTATTTTCAATCACCAGTTACCTTACAGAGCTTCTGATACCGAGGAGAAGAAACTGCCATCCTTTGTAACCGATGTAACAAAACCACAACTTTCTGCAGAGACGTTCTCACCACAGCCATCATTTTAAGTTTACCACACTTCTGGAGACACCTCAGAATTTGCATTATAAATGAAGAGCAATGATCATTTCCTCCTGGTCACTGGACAATGATTTGCCAGTTCTCTGAGCATGCTCGTTTCCAGGAATGCATTTGAAAGATAACAGACGCTCAGGTTCTTGGCAAAAGGAGGCTGCTATGCCTTCAACTTCTTCTCAATTTAAAAAGCGTATGCAGACGCCACCCAGAAAGCCCCCCAGCAGATGCTCCCAACCAGTACTTGCTCAGCCGGGCATGGCCAGGAAACGAAGCAAGTTGAGCAGCCAAACGCTGCCTGCTGCTGGAGAGAAGCGCGCTCAGTAGCCAAAAAGGATATTAAGTGAAACATTAAAGCTGCAGATACGAGGCAGACACCCCCTGGGAACAGAGATTCAACACATCACCACCGCGGTGCATGCCTCCTAGCGGGTTTGTATTAAGAGATCAAGTAGCATTCACTCTCTCACTGTAAAGAGGGATGCATTCACCACCGGACTAAACACAGCTCTGGCCGTGCTCTGCGCGATGAGTGAATAGACTCTGTTATAAATCTTGAGAAGAGCAGAAGGGACCT
>NW_006285042.1:4266674-4276520 GCF_000327345.1 Myotis davidii | reverse complement strand
CACTGAGTCAAAGGGCACAGCCAAAAATAGGACCCAGACGTTTCTCATTATCAGTGTCCTGCTCAAACTAATAACACAGGAAATGTTGCCTTTTCCTCTTTCTCTACTATTATCATGATTTTTTAAAGGAAACACAATATTTAAAGTATGTTCTACTTCTTTTGCCTTCTCAGTTCTTGATTTTAGCCTGATTTAAAGTCCCTTACTGGTCAGAGAGAACTGTGTTTATCAAGCAGTGTTTTGGTAGGCTTCTGCTTGTGTATTGTGTTTTCCCATGTATGTCTATACTGAGAACCTATACTGCCTCCTTCTGGAGAGGCTAACAATATCAAAATAGCTACACAAAGGCAAAATCAGAAGAGTAGTCAGTTGATGATAGCAATCAGTTAAAAGTACTAAGTTATTAAACAAATATATAGAAACAGAAATTAGATTATTGATTATTTAGGGCTGGGGGATTAGGAAGCTGCAAATGGGAGACTGATAGCTAAGGGGTATAGGGTTCCTCTCAGAGGGGATGAAAATGTTCTAATTTGATTGCATAATTGTGAGTACACTAAAAACAATCAAATTTAAATGGACAAGTGTATGGAATATGAATTATATGTCAATAAAACTATTATCAAAAGATATGAAGTTGTAATTTCTGCCCATAACCCAACAGGGGAAGTTTCCACGGTACAGGTATATATATCTCCCCAAAAACACAATGTTGGGTATGGAGCCGGGTACAGGGGAAGATTTGATCAAAGTCTGCACCTATCAAACAAGAGGATAAAAATTAGGCTGAAAGAGAATACAGAGATGAAAAAAAATAGTAATTCCAAACACATATTGTTAGAGAATAAAACCAGCCACCTGTTATAACACCACCCGGAAAAGTAGCAAGGCAGCATGATTTTACCCAGGAGAGAATCAGAGCAGCTAGGCTCACTGGTACTGGTAAAAGGTAAAGCTCACGTTTAAAAAAAAAAATAATTAAAATGATAATGTGGCCGAACCGGTTTGGCTCAGTGCTATGTTTCTCTCTCATTGATGTTTCTAACTCTCTATCCCTCTTCCTTCCTCTCTTCCTTAAAAAAAAAAAAATCAATAAAATACATTTAAATAAATAAATAAATAAATAAAATGATAATGTGTTAGAATGTGGGCATGAAAATCGTGAATAAATGCATTTGAATTAATAGATAAAGTGGGAAGTCAGTAATAGACATTCATTCAAAAACAACAACAAAAAGTTTCTCTGAGTCTTTGGCCAAAGTCTCTCATCTGAATGCAGATCCATAGTGACAACTGCATACCAGGCATCTCCTCCTGGATGTTACACAAATGCCTCACTTCAACGCAGTCGAAATGAAACTTCCCATCCCGTCACCTTGCCCTGCTGCCCTGACATTTTATTTTCCTGCATTCCTAATCTCAGGCTCTAATACCACCTGGCAAGCTTCTGTGTCTCTACCTCTTCCCCTTCCCTTAGTGGACCCTTGCTAGCAAGTCATTAGGTGTATGCCCCCTGCTATTGCCTTATTCCTGGTCATTATCACCTCTGAGCAGTTGGCTACAAGATATCCTAACAGACTGCTCTGCTCAGTCTTGCCCAGTTCAGGCCCATTCCTCCTCAGCTAGATTCCTATAAAATACAAATCCCATTGCATCGCTCTATTGCTTAATATCCTCTAATGACTTCTCCTCATTGCAACTAGGTTAAAATATAAAATAGCAAGGAGACTTCTCCATCAAAGCAGATTTTTAAGCAAGTTCTAGGTGAGATGGCCTGCGATTGACAAGAATAAGTTATTCTACACAAAGAAAATGGGAGTTCAAGGACACTGATTCACTTGTATTTGAGGATAGAAAAGGGATGCAGATGTGCTTCATAAGATCCCTCATAATCTTTTTTAAAGGAAAGATTTTGTATTACCACATTTTGTATAGAAGGAAAACTTGAACCTGAGACTGAATATATCATATTTATCAAGCCAAAGACATAAAAGTAATACCTTCAAGCCCAATGCTCTTAGTTGTAAACTAAGCCATAGAGCCTTTACAGCTTTTATATTAAGTATTTATAATAAATAGAGAATGAAACAACTCATATTAAGAGGAAATGTTCTTATAATGTAAGATTCAATAAGGCTAACTGTAATAGGGCTTGAAATGATAGAAAACAGAATAGCTACATGTCTAGAAGTCTAAACAAACAATTATTACTTCCATAAAACAAAGTGTTTTCCCCAATTATTAAGTAAGTGTATTTTACAGATCTTATTTCCAAAAACCAATTATTCACAGGAGAGCATGGATGCCATAACAGAATAAGGTGACAACCTCACTTCTGGATGGTAATAAATCTTAATGGTAAACAAGCACTGGTCACATTTTTCTGGGCACTTGCCTGCATCTGCTGTGTGAGCTCCTTGGCCAAGACAGTGTCCTGAAGAGCATTCTCCCGCTGAGAGGCATCTGCAAGCACATTCACTGTGGTTTCTGCTTCTTGTAGCCACTTTAAGAAATTCTCCAGGTCCCTGCGAGAGGCCTCCACTGCCCTCAGCTCAGCCTCCAAGGCATTCTGTCTGTCAGCAATGCTGCAAGGAACAAGACGGGCAAGTCTCCATTACTTACAGTGTGACAGGCCTCATTATGACACACTAAAGAGAAAATCAGCAGACAGCTTCAAAGGACCTCAATTTCTTCAAGCACCTAAAGGAATTGGGGGATTTATTCATGTGTGTCTTGAATAATCCATAATGGAGGGATAATGTGAATTGTGAGAGGAAGAAGAGGGAGAGAGGCATAACTCAACAAAAATCACATCCATATCACAAAATAAGTATGACTACATTTTTATAACTCATAGTTGCATGTTATTCCGCATATGTTTTATTTCAATACCTTAGTATGATGCATGACACAAAGGCAATACCAATAAATATGTACACAATGAGTGACTAAGTGAATCTAGAACTAGCATCTGAAGAAACTTTTAAGATAAAATAAAAATAAAGAGTAATTTTATATATTTTAAACAATTCAGATGAAGACAAATTGGTTCTTTAAGTTGATTTAATAATATTCTTGGAAGACATTAGATCATCAAGCTTTTATATGCCATTCATTTAATCTACAAAGAACTACTCTGGAGTTTCATGATTTAAGAGATACACACCTTGTATCAACCTTTAAAACTTTATAGACATTAAAACTCTGTAATAAGAAAACAAACAACCTAATTTTTAAATGTATACAAACAAAATTACTCCCAGGTATTTAAACTCAAGAGAACTGAAAATATATGTCCACTCAAAAATTTGTACACAAATATTTATAGCAGCATTATTTATAATAGCCAATGATCAACCCAAATATCTATCAATTGAGAGGGGAATTGATAAACAAAATATAATATATTCATACAGAAAATATTATTCAGCCATAAAAAGGTATGAAGTATCAATAAATGCTACAACATGGATGAACCTTGAAAACATTATGCCAAGTGAAAGAAGACAGATACAAAATGCCCCATATTGTGCAATTTCATTTATATGAAATATTGCCAAAAAAGATAAATCCATAGGGAGAGAAAGTCAATTAGCTGTTGACTAGGACTGAGGGTGGAAGCAGTGGAGACTGACTGCTAATAAGTGGTGGGTTTCATTTAGTGGTTATAAAATGTACAAAAATTAAGAGTATGGTGATGTTTTTACAACATGGTAAATATATAATAAAGTCTACTTAATTGCATACTTTACCAGGGGTGGGGAACCTTTTTCTGCCAACGGCTATATGAATATTTATAATATCCTTCATAGGCCACACAAAATTATCAACTTAAAATTTAGCCTGCTATATTTGGTAAAACATTTAATTAACTCACCTCTAATTCCTTGGCAGGGCTAGACCAAAAGATTCTGTGGTCCTTATAAGGCCCATGGGCCAGATGTTCCCCCACCTCTGCTTTAAACAGTTAAAGTATATAAACTATATCATTTTTTTTTTAATTAGCACCTGTGACAGACTTTGCTAAAATCTCTTAAACAAGCCACAGCTAGAGAGGAGATTAAAAATGGCAGTGGAGTAAGTGGGCACTACACTGACACTCTCCCAGGAAATACAACTAAAATACAGAAGAACCACCCTGAAAAATCAACTGAGGACTAATTGAGATAACCAAGAAGGAAAGTGGAGATGCATAGAGACTGCAAGGAAGTGCAGAGGCACAAAAGGGATGGCCTGGCTTTCACAGTCAACAGCTGAAGTGTCAGAGGGATATCTCAGCTGTGGGGGATTCCCACTGAGGACTCTGGGGTCTAAACCCCAAGCTGGGTTCCCCACCCAGAGCACCAGAACTGAGAATGTTGCCCACATAACATCTGGCTGAGGAAAGCAGGAGGGCTGCTGTCTGCCAGGGAAAGACTACTGGAAATGCAGGCACCCTCTAAAAGGTCCAATACACAAAATTTCATGTTCAGCTACTCACCTTGGGCTCTGACAGAGGGAAGGCAGAGTGGACTGGAGCTGAGCGAGGAAATTCCAGGGTTGGGGGCTCTGGGTTTGGAGCTCAAAGGGCAGCCACCCAGTTTCCTAGGCTGAGTCAACCCCTCATACTGCGAAGACATCTTTCTCTGGCAGACCTTTGCTATCCAGGTGGTTGTTGCCTGGGAAAAAGGCAGTTGCCACACCCTCTTGGAAGATCTCTCACCCACCCTGTGGTCAATAGCCTAACGTAAATCAAAGCTGATAAAAATCAGACTACAGGCAGAGGAGGCTCTCTGGAGGCTTTAAGTCTTTGCCTGATCTCCTTCTGGAGCTGGGGCTAGGAAAAGCAGACCCTGGTGCGCAACTTGGTCCTTTCCAAAGGCACCTAGACCCAGCAGAGGGAGCACAAATTGTGGATTATTGATAGCTCCAAACAGGGGACTCAGGGCCAGTCAGAAACAGCATTTGATATTGTCCTGCACTAGAGATTGGGAGTAACAGCAGATCTGTCTAATACATAGATAGAAAGGCAAACAGGCAGCCAAAATGGGGAGAAAAAAAACCACACAAAAACAAATAAAAGAACAAAAGAATTCTCCAGAAGAAGAGCTAAACAACATGGAGATAAGAAATTTATCAGATGTAGAGTTTAGAATAATGACGTCAAAGAAGCTCAACAGCATGAGAAAAGATATAGCAACTATGAAAGACCAGCTGTAAATAAAAAATGACATAACACTAATAAAGAACACATTGGCCGAAACCGGTTTGGCTCAGTGGATAGAGCGTCGGCCTGCGGACTGAAGGGTCCCGGGTTGGATTCCGGTCGAGGGCATGTGCCTGGGTTGCGGGCACATCCCCAGTGGGAGATGTGCAGGAGGCAGCTGATCAATGTTTCTCTCTCATTGATGTTTCTAGCTCTCTAGCTCTCTCCCTTCCTCTCTGTAAAAAAATCAATAAATATATTTAAAAAAAAAAAAAAGAAAGAACACATTGGAGGATTACACAGCAGATTAGGGGAAGCTGAGCATTAGATCAGTGAATTAGAAGATAGGATAGAAAAAAATCACTCAATCAGAGAACCAAAAAGAAAAACAATTAAAAACAGGAGGACAGCTTAACACATTGTGGACCAGTAGTTTTATTGCTAGCTTTATCCAGTGGCCAGATAAGTTTCTATTGAACGAGTACAAAATACATTTTACATAAATGTTAGAGGCACACTTTAAAATTAAATACCCATTGCATTTTTGAAGTTATTTATTACATGTTCTTACAAGCTAATATCTTTTTAAAGTACGACACTTTGTATAACACTGTGTAGTATGAAGCAAGAATTCTCATGATCCATCCACAATGTGTTAACAGAGTTGTGAGACAGCCTGAACAGTAACAAGATTCACATAATAGTTATGCCAGAAGAAGAAGAAAGTGAACAAGGACTAGAGAACATGTTTGAAGAAATAATGGCAGAAAACATCTTTAACCTGGTGAAAGAAAAGGTCACATAAGTGCAGAAGGCACAGAGAGTCCCAAGCAAGAAGAACCCAAACAGGTCCATGCCCAGACACATCATAATTAAAATGCCAAAAAGTAAAGATAAAGAGAGAATCTTAAAGGCAGCAAGAGAAAAGCAATTTGTTACTTACATAGGAGCTCTCATAAGCCTGTAAGTTGATTTCTCATCAGAAGCTCTACAAGCCAGAGGGAATGGCCTTTCAAGGTAATGAAAAACCAGGATCTAAAACCAAGATTACTATATCCAGCAAGGCTATCATTCAAAATAGATGGTGAAATAAAGGGCTTCCCAGGACAAAAAAACAATTTTAAAAAGAAAAAGGAGCTTATCACCACCAAACTAGCAATGAAAGAAATGCTAAAGGGACTGCTATAATGAGAAGAAAAAATAGACAAAGATAGAAACATAAGTACTCAGAATTAAAATGGCAATAAACAAGTACCTATCAATAAAAACCTTAAATGTAAGTGGGTTAAATACTCCAGTCAAAAGTCATAGGGTAGCTGAATTGATACAAAAACATTATCCAATCATATGCTGTCTCTAAGAGACCCTCTTCAGAACAAGACACATGTGATGAAAGTGTGGACGTGGAAAAATATTTTCCATGCAAATAGAAATGGAAAAAAAGCTGGGGTAGCAATACTCATGTCTGACAAAATAGACTTCAAAATGAAGGCCATCACGAGACAACAAAGGTCACCACATAATACTAAAGGGATTGATTCAACAAGAGTATATAGCCCTGGTAAACATATATGCAACCAATATAGGAGAACATAAATATATTTTTAAAAACCTTCTAGAGGACTTTAAGGGAGAGATCGACAACAATACAGTCATAGTAGGAATCTTTAACATCCTGCTGACTTCACTAGCTAGATCTTACCAAAAAAAAAAATTAACAAGGAAATAGTGACTCTAAATGACACACTGGATCAGATGGATTTAATTGACATTTACAGAACATGTCACCCCAAAGCAGCAGAATATACATTCTTCTCAAGTGCACAAGGGTCATTCACAAAGATAGATCACATGTTAGGACACAAAACAAGTCTCCACAAGTCCAAGAAGACTGAAATCATATCAAACGGCTCCTCAGATCACAATGGAATGAAATTAGAAATCAACTACCGTAAAAACACTCAAACACATGGAGGCTAAATAGCATGTTATTAAACAATGAATGGGGTACCAATGAGATCAAAAAAGAAATAAAAAACTTCCTGGAAACAAATGAAAATGAACACACAACAACCCCAAATCTCTGGGACACAGCAAAAGTAGTTCTGAGAGGGAAGTTCATAGCCCAAGCCTGCCTCAAAAAAACCAAGAAAAAGTAATAATAACTATTTAACCCTACAACTTAAAGAATTACAAAGAGAACAACAAGAAAAAGCTGGAGTAAGTAGAAGGAAGGAAATAATAAAGATTAGAGCAGAAATCAATGACACAGAGACAAAAAAAATATCAATGAAACCAAGAGATGATTCTTTGAAAAGATAAACAAGATTGATAAACTATTAGTACACTCATGAAGAAACAAAGAGAGAGGACCCAAATAAATAAAATCTGAAATGAAAGTGGTTAAATAACAACTGACACCAAAGAAATACAACGGACTGTAAGAAAATACTATGAATAACTATATGCCAACAAGCTGGACAATGTGGATTAAATGGACAAATTCCTAGAAAAATACAATCTCCCAAAACTGAATCAGGAAGAATCAGAAAGCCTTGAATAGCTAGTAATACCTGTTGAAATAGAAGCAGTAATCAAAAAACTCCCAGCAAACAAAAGCCCAAGTATGGACGGCTTCGCAGGGGCATTTTATCAAACATTCAAAGAAGAACTAATACCTATACTCCTCAAACTATTCAAAAAAGTCCAAGAGAAGGAATACTTCCATGCTCTTTTTATAAGGCCAGCATTATCCTAATTCCAAAACCAGATAAAGACCCTACAAAGAAAGAGAATTACAGGCCAATATCCCTGATGATCATAGATACTAAAATCCTCAATGAAATATTAGCAAATAGGATCCAGTAATAGATTAAAAAGGTCATAAATCATGACCAAGTGGAATTTATTCCAGGGATGCAACGCTGGTCCAATATTTGCAAATCAATAAATATGACATATCACATAAACATATTGGAGGACAACAATCACATAACATTAATAGACATAGAAAAAGCATTTGTCAAAATCCAACAACCCATTTCTTCTGATCAAAACTCTCAGCAAAGTGGGAATAGAGGGATCATATCTCAATATAATAAAGGGCATATATGACAAACCTGCATCCAACATCATATTCAATGGGCAAAAACTAAAAGCATTTCCCCTAAGAACAGGAATAAGACAGGGGTGTCTGCTTTCACCACTCTTATTCAACACTAGAGGCCCGATAAATGAAGATTCATGCAAGAATGGGCCTTCCGCCGAAACCGGTTTGGCTCAGTGGATAGAGCGTCGGCCTGCAGACGGAAAGGTCCCGAAAAAAAAAAGAATGGGCCTTCCTTCCTCTGGCTGCTGGCACCACCTTCGCTCCAGCCCGGAGCCGCCTTTCCACCTTCCCATGCTGCCCAGTGGCCCAGAGCGGCTGGGGCAGTGTAGAACACCTGTGTCCCGCCCTGCCCCCGGCCGCTCGGCACCTGTGTTGGGTTAATTTGCATACTTACTCCTGATTGGCTGGTGGGCGTCGTGAAGGTATAGTAAATTTGCATTTTTCTCTTTTATTAGTGTAGATAGTACTGAAAGTCCTAGCCACAGCAGTCAGACAAGAAGAAGAAGTACAAGGCATTCAAATTGGAAAGGAGGAAGTAAAACTCTCATTATTCAAAGATGACATGATACTGTACATAGAAAACTCTAAAGACTCCACCAAAAAAACTACTTGATTTAATACAGGAATTTGGCAATGCAACAAGATACAAAATTAACACCTAGAAATCAATGGTGTTTTTATACACTAATAATGAATTTTCAGAAACAGAAACAAACAAATAATCCCATTTACCATTGCAACAACAAAAAAATTAAGATACGTAGGAATAAACTTAACCAAGGAGGTTAAAAACTTGCACTCAGAAAACTACAGGACATTGAAAAGAGAGATAGAGGAAGATATAAACAAGTAGAAGAATATACCATGTTCATGGATTGTTAAAATTACCATCATTAAAATGTCCATACTATCCAAAGCAATCTACAGATTCAATGCAATCCCTATTAAAATACCAACAGCATATTTCACAGATCTAGAACAAATACTCCAAAAAACTTATATGGAACCAAAAAAGACCCCGAATAGCTACAGCAATCTTGAGAAAGAAGAGCAAAGTTGGAGAGATCACAATACCAGATATCAATTATACTACAAAACCACTGTATTCAAAACAGCCTGGTACTGGCACAAGAACAGGCATATAGATCAATGGAACAGAACAGAGAGCCCAGAATTTGGCCTAAACCATTATGCTCAATTAATATTTGAAAAAGGAGGCAAGAACATGCAATGGAATAAGGACAGTCTCTTCAATAAGTGGTGTTGGGAAAATTGGACAGATGCATGCAAAAAAATGAAACTAGACCACCAACTTACACTATATGCAAGAATAAACTCAAAATGGATAAAAGATTTAAATGTAATTGTGAAACCATAAAAATCCTGGAAGAAGACATAGGCAGAAAAATCTCAGACACCTCTCATAGCAATATGTTTGTTGATATATCTCCTTGGGCAAGGGAATCAAAGGAAAAGATAAATAAATAGGACTACATCAAACTAAAAAGCTTCTGCATAGCAAAAGAACCCATCGACAAAATGAAAAGGACTC
>NW_006285042.1:4221120-4266412 GCF_000327345.1 Myotis davidii | reverse complement strand
TACAATAACTAAGATTTGGTAACATCCTAAGTGCCCATCAGTAGATCAGTGGATAAAAAAGCTATGGCACATTTATACCATGGAATACTATGCAGCAGTGAAAAGATTATCTTACCCTTTGAGACAACATAGAGGGACCTGGAGAATAATATGCTAAGTGAAATAAGCCAGTCAGAAAAAGACAAGTCTTACATGATCTTACTCATATGTGGAATCTAATGAACAAAATAAACTGATGAACAAATGGATCTAGAGACATAGAAGCATGGAACAGGCCAGGATTTCAGAGGGAAGGTGGGGGAAGGTGAGTTGGTGGGAAGAGATCAACATATATGCATAACTCATGGACACAGGCAATAGGATGGTGAAGGCCTGGAGTGGAGGGTGGGGGCAGGCTAGAAGTGGTCAATGGGAGTTTGGTGATATATGTAATACTTTCAACAATAAAGACATAGTTTTTTTTAAAAGCAGCAGATGGAGTCAGTGTGCCCCTCCAAAAAAAATTAGCAACATGTTATATCTCATTTATGTATATTTTCTAATAGTCCATACACACATCCATCCATTCATCACCATCCACCATCTGTCCTTCTATTTGCTTGTTAACTCAATATTAAAATGTTTATTTTAATATTCAATTTAAGGTGGTTTACTTTCTTATTTGTACTTTTCCACATTCTCTGAATTTATAATGAACAGTTATCTTTTTATACATCAATAAACACATTCTTTTAAAAAAATAGGTAAAAGATTTAAACAGACACATCATCACAGAAGATATATGGATGGCAAATAAGCACATAAAAAGATGCTAAGCATCATTAATCATCAGAGAAACATAAATTCAAACCACAATGAGATATCACTACTTATTAGAATGGCTTTAAAAATGACTACATCAAATGCTGGTGAGAATGTAGAGTAACTGCAACTCTCACACATTGTAAGTAGGAGTGGAAAATGGTAAAGCCACTTTAAAAAACAGTTTGGCAATTTTTAACATTAACCATGCATTTAAGATACAATCCAGCAATCATTTTACTAGAGAGAAATGGAAATGTGTCCACACAAAACCCAAATGCAACTGTTTATAGCAGCTTTATTCATAATGCTCAAAAACTGATAATAACCCAAAAGTCATCCACTGGTAAAAGCTGAACTGTGGTACATGCATATAGTGGAATACTGAGCAACGGAAATAAACTACCAATAGATGAAAGAACATGGTTGAAATCCCTGGTGCATTCTGCTAAGTGAAAGAAGCCAGACATAAAAGCTGCATACCATGATTCCATTTATATGACTTTCTGGAATGTCAGTGACCTCATCTCAGCACTTACTTACTAAAAACCTCCCGGAGTGTTTGGCTGTCTGCAGAACAAATCCACATTGCTTCTCCTGGGATGCAGTGCCCTCCACACCCTGTCACTAATTCACTTTCCCAGTTTTCCCTGAGTTCTCCCCAAAACTCTGTTCAAGTCAAGGTGGACTGTTCCATGTCCACATAAAAATTTTATATCCACATATAAATGTCATTCTGACCACTGGCATATCGGGCCTAAGCTGGCAACCAGACATCGCTCTGGCTGCCCGGGAGCCCTCGGGGGATGTCCATCTGCCATCTTAGGCCCACTCCCGGGTGATCCAGCCTAACCTGGCAGTCAGACATCTCTCTGGCAGTCCAGGAACCCTCGGAGAGCAGGCCTAAGCCGTCACAGCAGGAGAGGCTCCTGCCACCACTGCTGCACTTGCAGCCATTAGCCCGGCTTGTGGCTGAGAGGAGCTCCCCCTTTGGGAGCACACTGACCACCAGAGGCAGCTCCTGCACTGAGCGTCTGTCCCCTGGCAGTATGTGCGCATCATAGCTACCAGTCATTCCTGGTCATTCTGCCATTAGGGTCAATTTTCATATTACACTTTTATTATATAGGATGTTTCTCAGTCCTTATTACACTATTATAATAAGCACTTACAGAATAATGAAAATCTATTTATACTATGCCTTTAAAATTACCTCCCAAACATCAATTTTCAAGAAGCTACTAAGAGACATCCTCCACAAAACTCAATTTATAAATCCAGACAGAAGATATGAGAAGCATGAAAACAAGAGATCAGTACAGGGAGGAGCTCTCACACAAACAGTGATAGGTGAACTCAGAAAAAAGGGTGGTGAATCCAAACTGGACCAGGTGCAGGCTGTCATCACCATCCCAACTGCCATGTTTCGTTTTCACTTGACAAAATTTACAAAGGAGATACCCTGACAAAGCGAAAAAATAACCCAAAATAGGACATCTCCTCCCCCACCCCCAAAAATAAAAAGAGGAAAGAAAGCAACGAAACAAAAACCCATGAGATCCAGGAAATAGGGGTTCCAGATGAGGAGGAAGGCACAGGCACTCCCCGGATGATGGCTGTGCAGCAAATCTAGAGAGTGTGTCCCCAAGTAAACACATTAGAAGTGACAGACTACTTAATGCGATTGGCTTTGTGGGAAATTGTACTGTCAGGCCATCGGAAAATGTGGAAAGAATGAGCAACAGGTGCAAAGAAAACGAAGCATGTAAAAACAAAGCCATTATTAATTTCAGGTAAACCAAACAGAGGAAGCAAAATTATAGTCAACTTTCAGTGTTCAGCTGTTAATGATGTTTAGACAGGCATAATAATGTCAACACAATATCTGTTTATCTAAAAATTCATGCTGAGATGGTACAGCCACTGTGGACAATAATATAGCAGTTCCTAAAAAAAAAATTAAAGTAAATATATCACCCAGCAATTCCATTTCTGGGTATATACCCAAAAGAACTGAAAGCAAGGTCTCAAAGAGATATCCGTATACCTATGTTCATAGCAGCACTATTCACAATAGCTAAAACGTGGAAGCAACTTTAATTTTTTGATAATCATATGCCTATATCTCAATTTAGAAGTTACCCACCAGAATTTGGGTGGCTGTTGTTAATGGTGTTTTATCTTGCACCTAAGCCTGCCCATATTTATAAGAATTAAAACATCAACAGTAAAAACATTAGAAATAACCAAATAAAGGCTGGGCCATTAAGATACCAAAAAGGGGGGGGGGGGGGAATCAAAGGAGTACATACATGCAAGTAATCATCCATGAACAGATGATTCTTATTTTAAAAACACTCATATAAAATTTAGTAATTATAACATTTTTCATTTTGCATACTCAGTATCTTTTACTTTAAAGAATATTCATCATAGGTTATTTGGCGAACAGCCGATGTAAAAACACTCTACATTAGTTCTATTAAACCCGAAAAATGTCCAGACCAGAGAAAAAGTGAAAATGCCCTAGAACCCTATGGGTGAATTCAGAGGGTTCCTTATAGACAAGAGACAATTATATACCCAGCAAGCATAGAGGACCAGGCTGGCAGTGGAGGTAGAAAACCTAAAGTGACCCACAAAAGGACAAATTGCCTACTGGTCATCAGTGAAAAAAGTGATTCTGCTTTTAAGATATTCACTTTGTAGGAAACTGCAGAAAAACAACTGTTAGATGATGTAAGAAAACTCTACTTTGTTGGTTACGAAAGCCAAAGCATAAGCATTTGGATCAAGGAGACAAGGTTCTACCACAGACTAGCTCTGACAACCTGGGCAGCTGCCCATCTCCTCAAGCATCATTTTCATCATCACTGAAAACTGCTTGGCACATGAGGTGCTCCATGGTCTGAGTCTTTCCTTACCTCCTCAAGAATCATCTCATCACTCCAAGCCTCATTTGTCATTTACCTACAGAAAAGAATCAATTCCTAATCCTCAAAGTGGTCACTATCTCTAGCCTATCCAGAGCCTTACTTTTTACTTCTTTTACCTTAAATACCTCTTCCCTCCCTCCACTACCCCTCTCCCCAACTGCATTCATTTTCACTTATCCTGTAGAACGTGGTACAGACACCTTCCAAACCTACATGGTACCTCATCCCTGAGCACCCATGATTTCCCTACCATGGCCAATGCTGCTATCACAAAGCACTACAAACTTAGTGGCTTACAGCAACTATTATCTCAGAGTGTGTAAGTTAGTTTCTGAGAGGGGTCTCAATGGACTAAAATGAAGTTGTTGGCAGGCAGGACTGGTTTTCTCTAAAGGCGAATCCATTTCCTTGCTATTTCTAGTTTTTAGAAGTCACCCACATTCTTTGGCTCATGGTCCCTTCTTCCATCTTCAAAGCCACATCTCTCTGACCCATTCTTCCGCCTTCTCTCTCCACTTATTAGGACCCATTGATGATCCAAGATAGTCTCCCGTCTTTGGGGCCATTATCCTGCCTGTCTCATTATACTGTACCTCCGATCGCAACTGAAAGTGACTACTTTGTTGTGTGTTTAAAGTTTCTGGATCATCAGTTCACTGGGTACCCCCAGGACCTACACAGAGTAGCAATTCAACAAGTATTTAGTACAAATTAATACAAAAGTAGGACTAATATCTCCCTTCCTGCAATATTTTAATAAATGTATCAAAACACAGGAAACACTCAATAAATAGTAATTTACCTTACCTTATATATGAACTTGATGAAATACTGGGAAGTTAATTTTACTTATAGCATACAAATGAGTGATTTAATCATAAATGTCCTGAGGAATCTTTTTAAATTCACATATATCTGGTATCAGATTTTTTATTTGGAATGTAATCAACTACTAAAAATAATGAACATAGTGACAACTAAACCCTATGTATAGCAGTCCAGATTTTCTTCATATTATTATAATAAATACACATTTTAAGTTTTTATAATCATAATATATGTACATATAAATAACTTATAGTCTGATTTTTGAAATTAATATAATTTTATGTGAAATTGCTAATAGAATATAGCTCAAAGGCAGTTCTCCATATCACCCATTTCAGTCTTCTTAAAAATTAGATAAAATGCTAGAGTATGGTATAAAGGACACCACAAGAATCTTTTATCCATTTTCAAGGAGTTTCATATGAGATATCATACTACCGCAAGGCCAAAATTAATTGCTAAAATTAGAGGCTCAGGAGTGTTTATGCACGCTTTATTAGACAGGCTAATAAATTACCATTAATGCTATTGGGCACTGCTCTCAGAAGAAAACAACCTAATTCTACACCTCTGCCAATTACTAGCTATAAGGCTTGGGTAAATCATCTTAATTCTCCAATTGTGTGTGTGTGTGGGGGCGGGGGGGGCTCATCCCTAAAATAAGTTGTTTGGACTAAAAGTAAAGGACCCATTTCAGACTGACCAAGGGTCCTTTTAAAACTACATAATCCATCACATCACACAGATAATAAAACCTGCTAGAAGAGTTCCCCCATTCTCACCTATCCCTAGCTTCAAATTTGGCTTCATTAAGAATCCCTGCTTGGAAATGAGAGGTAACTGATGGGAGTGCATGAGCAGAGAGCAGAAAGCAAAAAGGTCGAGGAGTACTGATGTGGAAGCTTCCGGAGATCACACCCAGCACTGAGCCCCCGTTAGTCCATGCTTCACAATGCAGAGTTTCTATCCGGCAGCTCTGGTTGCTGCAGTTCAAGAAAAACCAGAACAGAGCCAGCGGAGATACTGGGAAATGTAATGAGAGAATACAGGGAAGGAGCACTATCACAGAAAAAGAATCATCTTAACTTTAGGAAATTGTGGCTACTAGACAAAGGCAGAGAAGTTTCACAAAAATCTTTTTTAACCTACAAATCATAAAGAGCAAGGACAGGCTGAAAACCTAAAGGATAAAACATCTGATGTAGAAGGCTAACTTTAGCAGAAACAAGATATTTTACTTCAAACAGAAGTAACACACTACAGAATTCTTTTGTAGAAGAAATGGTACAGATGAAAAATATGCTTCTCATAAAAGATTAGAAGAATTCACTAGTGACAGATTTACTTACAATAGTTTACATTAAAGATAGCGAGGATCTAAAAAATGTAAACGCTTAGCTTTTAAGGAGATTTATATTATAAAGGCAACAGATATAGCTTAAAGTAATCAATCTAAATAGCTTATAGTTATCTTGTAGCACAAAAACATGGCCACCCACATAACTGCCTTGTTTAAATATTATTTTAAAGATGTTAAATGATACTTGGTATTTTAAGCTACAAGATATGCTGGTTAATCAAGTGTGCATGTGCTTAGAATTGGTCAAAAGAGTGTTTGAACATAAATACATGTGTCTCTTTTTTAAACTTGAATGGAAAAGAGCATCTCAGAAAACCCACAAATATGTGTTGCTAAACTTTGGTATACTTAAAAGGTGACCTTTATTTACAGGTACTTAAATAAATATATGTATCTTTTTTAAAGCAGAAAATAATGGCAGCATCAGTAGCTTGAGTGGCATGTAGAAAACTTACACTGAAACAATATTTAAACTTTTCAATGGGTACCTTCACAAGGTAATTTTGTTCTTTGGTAAATAAAGTAGGATTTAGCTGGGAAATATATTAAGACACCCCGTGGGAAATGCAGTAGATTTAATGAAGAATTTGTCACTGCAGATATCTCTCTGTTACATAGAGATTGGGATATCGTCAAGCACTTTAAAAATTCAACCCGTGGGATTTAAGAAGACTGCTGTAAGCTGCTAATACCACAGGCTCAGGAAGCTCAAGAGAGAGCCCCAACCCCCTTGCCCATCCCATGATGCCTGCCCTTGACTTTATATAACCCAAAGGAGCAGTTTTCTCTTCGGCTGCCATTGACAGCAAGTAAATATATAAGACCACAGAGCTATCCTCGTGAGAGGATTCATCCCACCACATCCTATTTCCTTTTTAGCTAAGTCACTACCTGACATTCGGCCTTCATTAGCCAACCAACATTAGATTGTAACTCGAATGCTACTCTGCACCTTTCCCAGTTTGCCAAAATCTACCCTCAAAACCCTTCTGTTATGCCCAGAACTCCATTCTGTGTTGGGAAGACTCCACAGATCAATCCCTTCACTTTATCTTAAGGAAAATTGGTTTCCCTAGGGCCATCAATTCCCCTGAAAGCTTTCGCCTGAAGTTTTTTTCTTGTTTCTCTCAGACCCTATATTCCTCAGGGCAAGGAGGGTCCTCTTCTTTGCTTTCCATTGTTAATTCCGGCCACTGTTTTCTCTTCCAGGCAAAAGTCTACTCTTTCAAAGACTTTTATCTATTATGGTCAAATCCTCACCTCTAGGTCTGTGGTCACTGCATATGGTTATAAAGGTTGCTCACTGTCTCAACAGGTAAATGGTGTCTGAAATCCAACTCAAGGTCTTCTGAGCAAGCCACAGGCTCTGGTGAGGGACTGCATCACCAGGGAAAAGGACATTAGAGATGTCATTATGGACTAGAGGTAACCCTGGTCTCTACTTCCTTAAAACACCCTCCTCTGCTCTGTCCCCTATGTACATTCTTTCTTCTTGTCTCTGAGTAGATGAACATTGCTGAAGAACACTACACAGGTCTATCTTCACTATGCATGTATTATTATAAACCACAAGTAGGCACCGGCACTGTCCTGCAATAATGTAAAGACCCCTAGGAAGCTCTCTGTCTCACACACCAGAATTCTGACTTTATATCTGATCTTCTTTCTTCAGATATAAAATCTGAAGTCTCACTGACAGCATGCCTCACAGATCATAAAGAAAGCAGAAGCACTACACAGAGATCCTTTCATCTTCCTATCACTAAGGCTCCAATCCACATTGTCTACTCTTCCCCTCATTGTCCTTCCTGTCCTAATGGAAAACACATCCCAGCTCTTACCGAACCAAATTGTCCAGATTTCGCCTTCTAGTCTACTCTAGGACTTTCCTTCCTCTTACTTTGGTCTCTATCTTGAATCACCAGTCTCGCCTCTACTGGATCATTCCCATGAGCATAAAACCATGCTCTACCATGTCCCATTCTAAAGAAAAATCAATGACCACACTGAGAAACAACAAGCCCTCCAGGTAGTACCCAATCTCTCTGTCCTCTTCACAACAAGCATTTCTAATGTTCTTTCCACAACTTGGTTCTACTTCCTCACCTTCACCTCATTCTCAGAAATGATCATTTTAAGTGTAGAGAAATCTCATCTTAGCTGTGCTAAGTAACTTTAAACATGTCACTGAAACTTGTCCGAGCCTAATAGCATCCAATCCAAGGGTGGGCAAACTTTTTGACTCGAGGGCCACAATGGGTTCTTAAACTGGACCGGAGGGCCGGAACAAAAGCATGGATGGAGTGTTTGTGTGAACTAATATAAATTCAAAGTAAACATCATTACATAAAAGGGTACGGTCTTTTTTTTTTTTTTTAGTTTTTTTCATTTCAAACGGGCCGGATCAGGCCCGCGGGCCATAGTTTGCCCACAGCTGAATTAGACCATGCATTCTTAATGGAGGCAGTAAGTAATTCTTTAGAAGGGTAAGGTGGAGGATGGGAATGGGAAAAAATTGACTCTTTCTATGTATAACGCACAACTATAAAGTACAGAAACAGACATACAGTATACCCATAGTATTAAAATTTCATGAAGGAAGGTACCTAGAAAAGGCTTCTTAGGGGGTTAATAATATTTTTTAAAGGTTGGGAAATACTGGTTTAAATGAACCGTAAGTTTATGTACAACTCTTAAAGTTCCTTACTTCTATCTTCACAACAACAATGCCAAGAATTCAAAAAATGCTAACGATAAGTTCACATACTTTGTTTAAGAAGGCAAGGACAGATTTGTACATTTTAGAAAGATCTCCAAATAAAACAGTTAAAACCTGTAAATGCCACTGTATTTAAAAGAGAAAATCCTCTCAATACATAGAGACCCCAGCTGTCAACCATGAAGGGACCCTGTGAGCCACAGTTTTGTTGAATTTTCCCTGTTTTATAGATAACAGTTTACCCAAATCATGTGGTATTTTGTTACAGCAGCCTGAACGAACTAAGACACTAACGAAGAAAGTTACATATTCTCATAGTTTCATCTAGTAAGAAATATTTAGAGTATCTATACTGCATTCAATAAATCAGATAATCAACTAGTTTATAATTAATGTACATAGAAACTGCTTGAAATGACTATAGACAAACGATTGACAGTGACTCAGCCTTCTGCTATTCTCACCAGTATCACAAAACAGACTAAGGGCAGTGGGTTTCTAAGGAAGACATCAAAAGATAGAGCACATGCCCGACTGGTGTAGCTCAGTGGGTGAGCGTCGACCCATGAACCAGGATCTTTGTCCTCATAGTAATCATACACTTAGATATGATCTCCACTTTAGAACCAAAGAAAGTGTCTCAGTCATTTAAAATAATAAGCTCAAGGGTGGTAAGTCACACAGATAGGAAATGAATATACTGGGATTTAATCAAGAATGGCAGGTACCATAGTGAGTTTACCTTCCGCTCTGCCTGTACAAACCGAGGATTGCCTTAAAGAGGCAAGGCAAAATATGGCTTCTGGAGGGTAAGGGCAAAGAGAAAAATGCATAGCAATTAATTATCTATAAGATAATATTTAAAACATAAAGTTATATTACCTCATTTCCTTTACAATATTTCACCACCAATCACTACATGTGTATATATGTATATATGAAAGTATGTGTGTGTATACACACGTATGCCTATAGTACTACAATTGTGCGCGCACATACACACACACACACACACACACACACACAAACAGGCACTCCAGGATTAAAATAACTTTTCAGACCCAAAAAGGCACCTACACTCCAAAAGTTACTATGAAGGTATTTTATCTATTGTTAACTCAGTACTAAAAAAAAAAAATTTGTTAATTGGCATTAAGAGATGTAAAAGAAAAAATATCACAGGTTAAGAGTAGTGGCCAAAATACATCAATTAGGTTAAAATGTTAGAGACAGGCCTATTGTATATAGAATCCAAAATATCAGGAGCTAGTTGTGTTTCAGAATTGAAACTTTTTTGCACATTAGAAATCTATTATGAATGTATCTATATGACTTATTACCTCTAAGTAGGATGAGAAGCAGCAAACACATTAATATGTCTGCACTTAGGAACAAGGCTATTCACACCAAGAAGGATAAATAAAGACAATAATAAATGGTTTCCTGTCAAGCCAAAGCTTTCTGATATCTCAGCATATTGGATTTTGGCACTGCAGATAAGGGACTATGGACCTGCAACTGTGAGTGGCCAAGTTACTTAAGCCAATTGCAATTCACAGAAAACATTTCCTTTGAAAGCTGATATTAAACTTCACATATTATCCCACAATCACAATATTCCACTGGCAAGTATAATAACCTTCACCCCTCCAACACTTGGCTACCAATGGTATATGTTCAGAATTGAGTGGAATCTAATGAGCAAAATATACTGACCAACAAAATAGGTCCAGAGGCATGGAAGCATGGAACAAACTGACATATCTCAGAGGAGTGGGCAAGGGATGGGAAGAAATTAGCCAAAGAACTTAAATACGTATGTGTATACACAGCCCATGGACACAGGCAATAGTGTGGTGAGGGCCTGGGGGGTGGTAGGAGTTGGGTGGAGGGAGGCAAAGGAGGGGAAAATGGGGGACATCTGTAATACTGTCAACAATAAAATATTTTTTTATATTTATAAAACAAACAACAAAAGAATACAGCTGGGAGGCAGGAGGTGGGCCATGGTGCAAGGCCTCCCAGCGGTCATTGCAATGGCCACATACTAGGGAGTGTTACATTATTCACAGCAGAAGCCCCATATCTTTAATCAGATCTGGCTTCTCAACTCAACACAGGTAAGAACCAGTAAGTGGAATCACACGGAGCAGTCACCAGCAATAGCTGGCATTCTGACAGCAAAGAAGAAAGGTAAAGAAGGTAAGAGCCTTGCTACCTAGACAAAAAGTCTTGGATTCCAATCTCGGCTCTGTCTGTATGAGCTGGGTGACCTTAGGCAGTCCTGAACTTCTCTCTGCTCCAGTTTCATCAGCGACATAGTGTTGAGGAAAACACTGCCTGTCTCCTGTGGCTGTTGTGAGGATTAAATGAAATAATGCCTGTGAAGAGTATAGCACAGTGCCTGACAATGAGAAGATACTCAATACAATTTACACAGTAAAAATAAAGCACAAAACTCACAAAGCATAGCAGCCTGAATAAACTTACTACCAATTCTTCAGAACTCGAAAGTGATCATAATTTCGTATAGAGAAATCTCATCTTACCTATGCTACGAAACCTTAAACTTGCCATTGAAACTTCTCGGAGCCTTGTAGCACCGATTAGACCATGCATTCTTAAGGGAGGCGGTAAGTGGTTCTTTGGCAGGGTAAGGTGGACAGCAGTGGGGGGAAGAAATGACTCTTTTTATGTATAAAGCATAACTATAAAGTACAAAAACAGACACACAGTATAACCATGGTATTAAAATTTCATGAGGAAAGGTACTTTAAAAGGCTTCTTAGAGGGTTAATAATAATTTTTAAAAGGTTGAGAAATACTGATTTAAATGAACCGTAAGTTTACATGCAGCTCTTAACCATCCTTAATCCTATCTTTACAACAATAATGCCAAGAATTCAAAAAAATGTTTACTATAAGTTCACGCACTTTGTTTAAGAAGGTTAGGACAGATTTGCATATTTTAGAAAGATCTCCGATTAAAACAGTTAAAAATTGTAAATGTCACTGTATTTAAAAGAGAAAATCCTCTCAAATCAAAGAAACCCTAGCTGTCACTCATGAAGGGACTGCCACAGTTGTGTTGGATTTTCCCTACTTTATAGATGACAGTTTACCCAAATCATGTCTAGATATGAATATACTTAGTTTTTTCCCTCAAAATGGGGAAAGAAACTAGAATAAGGACAACTATTTGTAACCACCATGAAGTTGGAACACTGTGGCTGTCTTCGCTATGATAAATGAAAGATCACCTTGGAATATAATTCATTTTTAATTGCCTCTTCCATCTAATCTAACTACTGCTGGAGTCTGTCATAAAATATTTACAAAGTAAAAGCAAAAATAAAGAATTGGGGGTGCTAAATAAAGCAGGCCACACATTTCTACGTGATCAAGTTTTGGGGCATTGTTTACAACAAAAACAAAGTCATAACTTATATGTGAATTTTGGGAAACAGATAAAGTATGATTAAGGACTCTCTTAGTGTTACAGCTGTCTTTTTAAAACAAACATGATTGACATACAACCTTGTATTAGTTTTAGGTATACAACATAATGATTTATGTATTTATTGTAGTGTGATTAGCATCGATCACCACAGTTACAATTTTTCTTGTAATGAGAACTTTTAAGATCTACCCTTTCACAGCAACTTTCAAATATACAATACAGTATTGTTAACTATAGTCACCATGATGCACACTACATTCGTTTTATAACTGTAAGTTTGTATCTTAAATCTGTTTTTAATTCACCTGCTTCCCAGCCTTGGATTCAAATCCTTTCTACACCCAAATACCTTGTTACAACAACAACAAAAAACAGTTGTATAAAACGCTAGAAAGATCAATGTTATAGCTATTTTCTGCTTTAACCACTTATGAAGTTTTGTATTTGCAACCCCAGTCTTATTTCCTCCAGAATCCTAGGTTTTTCATGCTCATATACCACCCTCTTAATTTTGAGTTTTCCAAAACTTCACTTTAGAAGTTGTAACTAAAAATGGCATTCTAAAATTGTATAAAACATCTTCATGTAAAACTGTTATTAAATGCTTGACCATACTTTATTACCAGTAATACACATCAAAAAGTGTTCTAATATTATCCATTTTATTCACAGAAAAACAAATGTGTTATGATATCTTTGATAGCTTTCAGGCAGCTGCATTTGCATATGTAAAGATGTGTGTGAAACCAAATTCCCTTAGGCAAGGTGCTTCCTGCAGAATGCTGAAGGTAAACACATTTTGACTGATGGTGAATATAAATATGCTCTCTTAAACAGATGCTAACCACTGTTTATAGGTCCTCAAATCCTAGGTCTTCAAGTGACAGAAAAATCTCTCTTATAAACCCACATGCTATTTTAGACTGTTCCAAACATACTGACTAGACAGAGTAATAATATATATATATATATATGTATTAGTTAAGCCCTGAATACACACAGAATAGTTCAGGAGTCTAGAGTTGGATCCATGTGTTCTCAGCCTCAACTGAGGCAATCCGGTCAAACAGTCCACTATTTTAATGATCATTAGGATTACTATCATCCTAATGAAGCTGTGCATACCTGAGTATTCCTTAGCATCACGCAGCTACAAGATTTACTCTAGGTAACACCAAGGAGACCAAAAAAAAAAAAATCAGAACACATAAATAATCACTGGCAAGGTTTAGACTTATTTAAGGAAAATCTCCATGTACTAAGTCAAGGAATGATAACACTCAGAATAGCATAAAAAAATTTTAATCACAATAAAATGTACTTCTAGTAGTCACACATTTTGACATGTTTCCATGAGAAAGCCAAAGCCATCAAATTCTCAACCTGACAAGACACCGTTACCTGCCAGGGCTTCAGCGTTTACCTTTGTTTGAGATTGATCCACGATGCTTTCAGATACTCGGTGGTTTCCTTCACATTCCTCGTGTCATCGCTACCATAATCCCCCAGCAGCTTCTGCAGGATGTTATCAAATGCCATCACGATCCCGTCTCCAGGACCCAGTTCTTGAAGCAGTATCTAAGGTGCAATTTCAGGTGCCATTGTTAGACTTGGTCACTCAGTAACCAGTATTGCCAAAACATTGTTCCTCCCAGCAGGTTTTAATATGTTTTAGACACAGATATCAAAAGGAGAAAACAAATTATTGGACAAACTCTTGCATGTAAGTTTAAACCAAAATAATTACAGACGTGAAAAGAAAAATAACTAAGAAAGTGATCAGGTACATAGCAGATGACATTAAACAAATGATTGTCTCTTCCTCTTTTAGATATTTTATTTCCTAAAAACAATGTCTTTTTTCATTCCTTCTGCTATACATATGATCCTTATAGGAACACGCACTGATTAGGAATGAATTGACTATAGAGTTCCCTTATATGTATGTATAGCAATGGAAAGGGCCAACAATACAGAAGTCTTCTGTCTCCTGCCCCTCGATCACTGTGTATGTTTATAGATAACTGCTTGAGTGGATCAAGCAGCCAGGCAAGGTTCACTGGGAATTGCTTGAATAGCTACACCGAGGCTATGTCCATTGGCATATCAATTCCTTGACACACTTTTTCAGTCTCTGAGAGTCCCTGGATCAAGATACTCCTCATGAAATCTAAAGGACAAATGACATTTCCTATAGTTTTTTGTAGCTATTGATAGAAAAGTCAACCCTAAAGTTTCAGAAGGAAATGACCATACTGCTAATTATAGAAGAACATTCTACATATGATGATTAAAGCATTGATACCACTTTGAATTGCATTCCTTTAGTGAAGTTTCAGGGGCTCTGCTGATATTACTTTTGATTCACTTGGTAAAAACAATTAGCAGATATCATAAACACAGGGAATTATCCAGGAAATCAGGACACCTGGCCACTTGATTTTATACTGTAACCACAGAAAGTCCATATGTATGAAGAATGAAAATATACTTTCATGATTTAGATTTAGATTCCCACATATCCATTATTATATTCTTCACAAATGTACACTTTTATCTTAGGCTATCTGAAGGACAAATAAATGTTACACTAAAATATAAACCGACAACCATAACCTCTAATTCAAGAATATTTTCTATGATTGCGGACAAAATTTAAAATAGTGCCATACATGTTCAATATCATCAACTCTATTAACCAAACTGATCACAGAAGGTACCTGCTCTGATGACGTTGATAAATCAGTTTGTTATAAAGGTACTGAAAGAAACTAAACTTATTACCTGATTTGTTCCCTACAGTAGCCCTCAAATGAAAGTCTCAAGAAATTTCCTAAATAGAAATAACCTTCAGGGTAGACATGAAGGGAACAAAAGAAGGTTCTTGGGATCCTGAAAATGTTCCTTCTAGTGGCCGATTTGTGGGTGTGTTCCATTTGCAAGGAGTCAGTGAGCTGTGAATCTAAGATATATGTACATTTCCCTTTGTTATGCCTCCAAGAATTTTTCAGAATCCTTCCTGGTCAAATGCTTTATATTAATTTCAATGTGTATTCTAAGAACTTGGGGAAACATCATGACAAGAAACCTTAAAATTACAGAACCAAAAAAACACACACAACCAACAAATCAATATCGCCAAAAGATATCTAATGGGTCTTACTTGATTATCAGAAATTTGTTTGATAAGTGGTTCCCTTCGGGCCTGTTGAAGAATATAGAGTCGAGCCTCATATTTTCTCATAAGTTCTTCAGTCTCTTCTCTGTGGTCATCCCACTGTAGGCTGTCAATCACCATGTCCTCCAGCTGCTGCTGCCGCAACTCTACACCATGCTGAGTGCTATCCCACTGGTTCCTGACCTTCTCCACTACAGGAAACATTACAAAAAAGAATTCCTGAAAGTGACTCTCAGGAAAGGGGAAAAGTATCTGATACCAAATTTGTTACAAACGAAGCTATCAATAGAAAAGAGAAAAGAGGCAAGTCGACACACATTTTAAAGAAACGTCAGTCTGTCATACTATACAATTGATATATTTCGGAAACCATTTTTGAGGAAAAGTTCTTATATTAAACTCTATTAAATTTTATATTTTTACTGTTCCAACTGCTGGCCTCACTTTTATTTCTTTTCTTTTTTGGATATATGTGCAGTTTTTTATATATTTTAATTTATCTTTATTGTTGAGAGTATTAAAGATGTCCCCCATTTTCCCCCCATGACCCCTCTTCACCAGGCTCCTGCCCCATCCCAGGCCTCACCACACTATTGCCTGTGGCCATGGGTTACGCATATATGCATACAAGTCATACAAGTTCTTTGGTTAATATATATTTTAAATGCACTAAAATACCTCACAATAAAAAATATCTACTACTGTGAACTGGTAAAGCGAAAAATTCTAAGAAAAATAATTTTCTATCTTGTTTTATATTTACAGGACCTGGTTTAGAAAGGTATTAATAGCACTTTGTGACAGAACTTTAAGACACAGACATAGTCACTTGTCATCCTCAAAGGAGATGCTCTAAGGTAATCTTGATTTGAAAAGAAAACTCCTTACGAATACTTTCACATTTGTTTTACTGTAGCATTAAATCTCTCTAAAAGGAAGTATTTTTCTATGTTGAAGTTCAAGAGAAACACTAAAAGTAAAGTAAATTCAAGTTCTGTGTCCCCAGCAGCCCTTTATCATAAAAAAAAACAAACCAACAAACAACAGCCCATAAATATTGGCTCTTGTCTGCTCGTTTTTATTGTTTTTTATCTTTCTCTTTCTTTCATTCTCAGTCTCTTTCTCTCCTTCCCTTCCTTCTTTCCTCTTCTCATTTTTAAGATGAAGTTAAGAAAGATCTAAGGAAACAAACTTCTGATTAACGACTTCGAGGGCAGTTAATGATCTTCAACTAAAGTACCAGTAAGCAATAGCTTTCAATATCTTCAACAACCCATTGATAATAGGTAGAAAGTTAAAAACAAACTTCTAGAAGTTATTTTGAATGTCAAACAGACTAAAGGGCTATAATTAAGTACCAGGCCAAGAAGAACTTAATTACAATATAACATTTCTTCTGGTAAAATTCTTGGGATAATACAGGCTATATAAAGCTATCAATCCAATAATATTGTTCAGAAACCTGCAAATTACACTTACATGTATTAATTCTAAAAAACTGTGTCAATGAGATGATTTGTTTTATACTGTCTGAATAAAAGCTTAAATAAATTTCTTAAGATTGTAACTTAAGGAGAAGACAAATCTATCATAATGTTCTGCTTGTCAGTTAAAGAATTACATACAATAGTTTTGACCAATTCTACTACAAACAGAATCCTGAAATATTGAACAAATAAAACTAAAGACATCAATCGACTGAAAATATCACCAGTTTATCATAAAAATAAGCAAACGATCCTATTATTTGTGAATAAGAGCAAAAAGCAGGTTACTTTTTATAGTAGAAGCTGAGGATGGCTTCTCATATAATAAATAATGATAAACACTATGCAGTCTCTACATAAGAAAATGGAGAGAAAACAGAGAGAGAGAGTTAAATTGGAAAGGGAAGATATTTGGGAGAAGGAAAGAAACTTTGGACAAATACAGAGGTGGTGGGGAAAAGGAAAAAAAATAAACGTAAGATGGTAGAAAAGGCAAAATGGAGATGGATTTGCAAAGAGTTTGGTGTCATTAAACCAGAGAAGCTCCCCTGCCAGCGATGGGAAGTGGGGTCCCTCTGGATCTCCATAGGCATAGCAATCCATCAGTTCAGAAAAGGAAGGAAAAATGGCTGAATCAGTAAAAATAAAGCAACACTTTGAGACAGTAAAAGCTCTTTGCTAACTCATCTCTTGCTGTCACACATTTATTTTGAAATCAAAGTGCTTTTATAGGAGAAATAGTCGAATTTCTCCCCTCGAGAAATAGTAAACAAGGTGATAAAATACATTCCAGTTTATATTCTGTCACAAAGTAAGTCCATTGCTTGCATGGAACACAGTGGGAGGCCCCAGAAAGGTGACTATTCACAATCTGTGGCGGAGAGAAATTTCAGTAATTGTGAGATTCACAATGAAGTTATGGGGGCAAAGATCTAAAGATAGGACTAAAGATAGAAAACACCAGGGACCAGAACAGGGTGGGAAAGACTTTTTAGAGGGCGTGACATTTTATTAGCTGAGTAGAATTTCACCTGAGGGGAAAAAATATGCGAATAAAGGTAAGGAGAATAAGAGCTGTCCGGAAGTTTTAAAGAACATGTACAGTACAAAACAGCTACAGATGGGCCAAGGGCTGTAGTGGAAGGGGGTGATAAAAGCAGGCTATGACCGCCCCTAAAGTGTGTTTTGATTTCAAAATAAATGTGGCAACAAGGTTATTACAACAGATGAGTTAGCAGAGCCTTTAGTGTCTCATGAAGTGGGGTTACTTTTCCTGAATTCACCATTTTACTTCTTTCTCCCTCCTTTTATTATTAGATTGTTTTTGTCTTCCCATTCTTGAGAATTTAGACTTTGTTTGATATGACATACAGATGCTTTTAAGCCAGATATTAAACTCGAAACAAAAATTGTGGCTGTGGTTATTTTGTTTGCTTATTTTTTTATTTTGCTTTATTTTGTCTTTAGCTAAGGTGTTCCCAAATTACTGCCAGCTACAGAGGTACAGAGTAGTTGCTCAATAAATATTTTTAGACTGAATTTTGAGAACCTGAATTAAAAGATATGCTAAGATTTAGTTTTAGTGAATGAATTACAATGAAAGAATGGGTTCGCATTCCTGTGGCTTTCTCTAATTTTTGTTTTCTTGGTTCCTTCAAAAGGAATAATAACTTAACAGCAAATAATTCAATGAATCAGTAACTACTTAAACATAATAAAATTAATACTTGGAGGAATTCAAAAGGGAATTCTGACTGTTCACAAAAGATAAAAAAACACAAGGGAAAACTGTATTTATTAATAGGTAAAGAGAATCAAATAATATTAATTTCTCATTGTATAATCTTTGAAAAGGTGTATATGTGTGTAAATCATTTTCAGTGAAAGTAGATGATGACATGTAATTTTTTTGGACTTACATTTTTCTGTTATTGCTGTTCTCACATCTAAGCTGGAAGCTTTATTTTTCAAATTTTGAGCCAGTGTAAAAACATAATCAAGCTGAGGATGGCGCTGTTCCAAGTCCGCCTTTGTGATCTGGTTAAGAAGAAATGATTTTTAAGATAGGCTAATAATCTATTTGCCAAGAACACTAAGGAGCAAAGCTGGTGTGCTGACATCAAAGTTGTTTGTCTCCTATACAGGACAGTGAGGCATCTGAGATGTGGCACAGTAAGTCCTAGGTTCAAATCTCAGCTCTGCCACTTACCATCTAGGTAGCCAGGCACTTCATCTCTCTGTTTTTGTCTTCACAAAAAGAAATAATAAAATACTGACAGCTCAGCTATATCAGGTCTGAGGAGATTAAATGTAAGAAGTCCCTTTAAAAACTAAAAACTGTTCTGAAAACATTAGCAGTGATTTCTGCAGATGATACCTTGCATACCAGGCCTACATCAGATACGAACACAAACTAATGTCACCTACAGGGATGGCAGTGAGGTATTAGGAAAATGCTATTTGGAATAACTGTAAATTAAATAATTTTAGACACAAAAAACTGTTGCTCTACAGTTATCTCTTAGTACTGATAACAATGGGAGAAAAGTTAATGTCAGAAAATGGTGTGTTTTAAATATAGAACTAAGAGCCATAAAGACTATTTCCAATAGGTACAAATGGTATGGCAAAGATTCTCTCCCAGCTCTTCCTCTTAAGGAATTCACTAGTCTTCCAATTACTCCTACAGTGTCAAATGTGATTCCTAAATGGATTATTCACAACTTCCAATCCTGAGTCCAGAGAGACATTTCAATGAATGCTGATCATTTCTTTCTAAATGGCATAAGAACCTCTCAACACAACATACTCAAAACTGAATCAATCAAACCCTCATCTACATTTCACTTCTGCTATTCTGAATCTCTGCTAATTGCAACAGCATGGTCTTAGCAGCCCCGAAAGGCTCTTTTTTTTTTTTTTTTTTTGTATTAAGCATCTCTTGCACTATTCCCATTCTTCCTGCTAAAATAGATCATTGTTATCATCAGTCTCCAGGCACAATTTTAAAAAAGAAAAGGAATAAAAACACGTGCCCATTGCTTACAGATGAAAAGGGTTCTGCATGGCCTGCAAGCTCCGTCAGAGTGAACTGGAGCTGCCCTTGCTATCTCACTTCCCACTGCATTTCTTCGCTGCACAAATGTTGACCCCATGTCCCTCACCCTCCAAGCTCCCCCACCTCATGCCTTTGTTCACTCTGCTCCCCAGACCAAGAATGCCATTTACTTGTCTCTAGATGAGAAAATCCCACATGGTCTGCCTTCCGTTACTGTGGCAGTAACTCTCTTCTTCACCTGGGCTCCCCTATCAGGTCACATGTACCTGCCTGTGCCTGTTATTACACGCTGCTCTGCATAGAGACTGTTCACTTGTACACATTCAGTGCCTCCATCACAGTCGGGGCATATTTGTAATCTGGGATAAATTTGGTAACTATTTCAATAGATAGTTAAGGAAGTAAACATGTAAATTACTTACAAAAGTGTCCAACACACATTAAGTACTTAATAACAGTTAGCGATCACTGTTATTTAATGGTTCATTCCCAATCTGTATTTAGTGTATTCTTTTCCGTATCTCTATACAGCACACAAGCCCAGAACCTAGCACACACTGAATATGGAAAAAGAACTTTACGAATTGGCGTGACATGGTGTGTTTGTGTATATATATATAAAATTATGGTCAGGCATTCTCACTGCTACTGTCAGCAATTAAACAAATAAGCTCATTATAAAGCATAAGTTGAAAAGGCACTTCAGGAAATTATACTACATCACACTAGACATTAACTGTAACGCTAGTTTATATTTGTACTGATGGGACTAGATTTACAATCTCCGTTTCAGATGTTAAAATATACACTGAGTCTACAACTCAAGTTGGTAAAGGTGATCTTACCAAAACCGCATAAATGCAAGAAAATCTAGATTCTTCAGAGCTAGCCTGGGATGGCTGTTTGGCAGATAAAGAAGTTCTTAAAGCTCACTCTCCCAGAGTTCAGGACAAACAAAAGGGAGCCAAACAGATCATGTCTACCCGTGTGCTGAGGTGTTGCCATGACAAGCCTGTACCCTGTGCACCTACTTTCATTCTGGAAATCGTCTTATTGATCTCTTCCACATCCCCAACAGTGACAATGTTGGACTTCAGCATCTGGTCGATCAATACCAGCCAGTCAGCTAGTTCTGTTATTGTTTTATCCAGATCAGCAGGGATTGAAATTTCTGAAGTATGAGGAGACTGGGCAGGAGGTTCTGATGCAGAGGATACTAGCACCATCTTTACGGCACCAGGATGAGCTGAAATAAAAAATGTAGCAAAGTACCACCGAATCAATAGGATGTTCTGACTGTGGTGGGGCAATGGTGACAAGCGTCTGTGTGCTTATGTAAAATTTAGATTAGGTTTAAAAATGGTGAGAGTTTCTATTTCTTCATATGGAAGTGGCAATGGTATTTCCAGCAGTATCTATGTCTTTGGTGGTGGTAAAGCCAATTAAACACCCAGTTACACAATATTCTAGGGCAGCAATAACTCAGAAGTAACTAACACTGACACCAAGAGAAGATAAAGTGAAAAATCCACCAACTGTGAGAAAATTAGCACTGATATTTTATTTTGTCAAGAGGTTTGCCTTAATTATAAAGCCAATGTATTCATAGTTTCTGTTGTTCAGAGGGCTTGCAAGGCACTTAACTTTACAACATGAGCATTAGCAATTCTTCATCCACATCATTGTGAATACCTAAGAATATATATGTATTCACTACCTGTTACTTAACTCTTTGCCTACTGATGGATATTTAGATGGCTCCTTACATTTCACTTTAAAAAAGAACTCGCAAGGAATGTCTTTTTTGTGTAGAGTATTTTGCATATTTCTGATGAACACTTTGGTATTGATTTGCTAAAGTAGAATGACTGGATCAGAAAATATGAAAAAATTAATGTATTTAATATTTATTAGCCAATTTTTCCTTAAAATTTGAAAACTGAGACTTGCAACAGCAACGTGTGGAGTCCGCATGAAGGATCCACACCAACGATACTCTGTCTCAATGGATGAACACACAGTGTGCTCACTTACTGGTTTTTTATTATCTGAGAGCAAACATTTTTTGTTTGTTAACCAAATATAGTATAATTTATAACTGTGGTCTTTATCTGCTTCCTTTTCAATTTGCAAGAACTCATTTTTATAGGAAAGATGAATCTTGCCATATTGCTGAAAACACTGTTTCTACTTTAGGATTTTTAATGTGTGTTTTCTTTTTAACATATAGATGTTATCAAATTTGGGTGATCAGATCCATAAATCTGTCCTGGGAGATTGTTTTTCCAGAACTTTCAGTTAGAGATTCTTGTCTTCTTCAAAACTTGGATACATATTTTTCTCTCTTGGTTGTTTGTGTTTGTCTTTTGTTTTTAATGATGGAGGGTTGGTTGTTTTTCTTTAGCTTTATACAAGGTAGCTGAATTATTAGGCCCATCTGGAGCCCACTTTAGCATACGGTATATTAGATAAGGCTTAAATAATCTTCTAAAACATAGAGTCAATCCATAAATTCAGCACAATTTAAAAGCCCCAACATGTTTGCATATATCTTGACAAAATCATATATTGAAATTTCCTATTTCTAAAATTAATACAGTAAAGGGTCAAGAACAGTCAAGAGAGCAGGGCATGGTGTAATAGCTATGGAGCCATTACCTGCACTCTGATCGGGGCAAGGAGAGAAGGAAATAGTTAGAAAACTTTTTTCCTCCACACCTAAGTGATCATCAGCATCTATCAGTAAAGAGCCTCCCTGGGATGGAGAACCCTACTAAAACCCCATCTCCCACCTGGTTCCAGGATACCTAATCCTTTGTTCTCAGTCATGATCTGCATGCAGTTACACCCCACACAGGGCATGTTGCGTAATGGCTATAGCTGACTTTCTGAAAAACCGCATGTCCTCAGTTTCCCCACCTTGTCTCTTCCCTTCCCTTCCCAGGCTCTCTTGGGGACCAGGTCCCGTTCTGGCCCCAGGAAAGGCAAAAATTTTATCTCTCATGCGTGCCTTGCAGTCAAGTATGTGTTGGGTTTAAAGAAGATGTTCCTTTCAAATAACTGAAAATAGAATAACAAATCACAACTGCGTTGTGTTTTCCAGTTTAAAGTTTTCTCTAATTCATATATGATGCTCGCAGTCCTAATATTTGGCTATTTTTATAAAAAATGGTTAAGGAATAAACTGTATCTTACCAGCAGTTCTTGTCTGAGAAACAGAACAGGGCTCCGGATCACTTTCCTTCAGTGCACTGGGCACGTCTCTGCATATCTACAGCATCCGGCCAAATGGAAAGAGAAGAGTACCATATAAATAAAGATGATTATGTTTCCCAAAGGGAAAGTGTCTTTCTACATGATAGCTTTGCTATCCACTGCAGCCTTGCTTAAGTCCCTACTCCACCAACAATACTATCAAGAATGCCATCCAGCCCAGCCATTGTGGCTCAGCGGTTGAGCATCGACATAAGAATCAGAAGATCATGGTTCCGTTCCCAGTCAGGGCACATGCCCTGGTCTCAGGCTCAATCCCCAGTAGGGGGCGTGCAGGAGTCAGCCGATCAATGATTCTCTTTCACCACTGATGCTTCTATCTCTCTCTATCTCTCCCTTCCTCTCTGAAATCAATAAAAATATATACTTTTTAAAAAAGAACGCCATCCAGTCCTTAGCTGCCCTGGGCCTTTGAAACATTTAATGCTGTCACTTCCCCTCCTTGAACTCTGAATAGTCTGTACTCCTGATTTTCCTCCCACCTCTCTCTGACCTTCTAAGTGTCCTTCACCAGCTCATTCTCCTCTGCCCATCCATCAAATGCTAACATTCTAAAGGGTAGGGGTTTTAGTCTTTCTACCATTGACTCAGGCTTCTCTCCCTGGGTCCTGGTTTCTAATGGTTACATCTACCATACAGAGTTAAAGATGCCAAGGACTCCCAAAATATATCTTCAGTCTGGCTCCCTCTGGCAACTGGATATTCAGACATGTCCAAATCTGAAGTCACCATGTGTCTCCCTGAAGCCCCCTTGACAAAGCTAATGACTAATTGATCTTTCCAGATCAGTTATCCTGATCTGATCGTAGGTTTTGCTAAGAGGAGTTATTTGACTTCCTGATATCCTAAGGACATCCATCCTAGGATCACTTCATCTCTATAGTTCAACTATAGTGAGCTTTCAAAAGGTAACGTTCTCCTGCTTAACCACCTTCAATAGCTGCCCACTGCTCTCAAAGTGATGAACTGTTCTCAAGACACAGCTTAAATTCTTTGTGATGCATGGTGCGGCCTCCAGGATCTGATGTTTGCAAGCATCACTCATTCTTCACTTCATACTGAGTGACTTCCAGGACCCAAATGCATTGTGCTCATTCTCTATCTCTTCTAGACCATGTCACTTGCTGCTGCTCTCTCTGCAATGCCCTTTCCCCCATTATTCATCTGTCTAATTCTTATTCATCCTTTACAAATTAGCTTGGAAATTATCACCTCCAAAAAACCATCCACAGTTACCCCCTAAGGCCAGGTCATATGCCTTACTTTTATATCCCCATGGATCCCTCTATGTTATAATTGCTTAGCAACTTGCTTCCCCACAATAAACTCTTTGGATTAGAAGGAGTGATATACTCTTTGCTGCATTAAAATGGTGACTGGCATAAAGTGAGAGTCCAGTTAAAACCTATTCAGTGAGTGAATGACTGCATGAATGAATGAAATATCCCAGAATAGTATTTCCCAAAGTGTGTTTGCTGGAATTCTCTGCACAGTCAGCACTGCTTGTTCTTGGACATTCATAATTCACCTACGTACAGTAAAATCGGTGAAGTTCTAGGATAAAGTTACTTAGAAAGGTGCCACAATGATTCTTAACGCGCACCTTATTCCACGTCGAATTTACAGTTCTTAAGCTTTCTGAAATCTTTTCTCTTTCATGTAAACTCAGACTTTTATCTGAAAGCATGTCCAATTCAGTTCTATTCAGCCATTTGAGTTTCTCGGCTTGTATGTCCATCTCCTGGTTTAAGTCCTAAAGGTGTCAGAAGAGAGGTATGATTAGAAGGCTGTCATACTAGAGAAAGTTCAAGAACTGTATTAGAAACTAACATACTTTGGGTATTTTACAGATGTGAATTTTTAATTTCTTAAGTAGACAATAAACTTATAAGAAGCTTGAACATATGTTAACAAATTGTAATTGATATGGGAATGACCACTCACCTGCAATGTGTACTTGGGTGCTCCCACCCACCACCCTGTCTTATAAGAGGGCCATATCCTCTCATAGCTACACTGATAACTTAACATTCTGCTCTTGGATGATGAAAATGATGTCTGTTCCAATGAAAGGTCAAAACAAAATAAAAAGCCAGCAGGAGCCTTGTATGCACCTCTCTCTACCTCCTCTCTATCGACCCTATTGTCCTGTCCAGCCCTTTACGACGGCCCCCAAATTATTTACAGAAGGGATATTCCAAGAAAATGAATGAAATTTGTAGTTAAAACAGGAACAAGTTTGTTAGCTATTCGATGTCACATTTTGAAAAATAAACTTAACAGTTGTTTCCAACATATTTTTTGTTGTTACTAATAGTTTCCCAAAATGCCTCAATCTTACTCCTTTAGACAAAATCTCTTCAAATTAGTGGGCATCCTTTTAGGTATACTTTGATGCATGCCTGTGTGTTCATCCACATACACCCAATTTCTTCTTTTTTAAAATAAAAATATGAACACAGTATGCTTATGTCTCTACAATAAGTCAATTCTTAACACAAAAAAATATAAAATTTATGGTTATTTAAGTATACTTATTTATATATCTTTATGTATTTTATGTGTAGTATAAATAAACAACTATAAACAATCCTTGTAGGTTGTAGATAAACAGAAAAAAATTTTATTTATACAACCATGACATTGAGTCTAGAGCAGCCGTGGGCAAACTACGGCCCACGGGCCGGATCCGGCCCGTTTGAAATGAATAAAACTAAAAAAAAAAAAAAAAAGACCGTACCCTTTTATGTAATGATGTTTACTTTGAATTTATATTAGTTCACACAAACACTCCATCCATGCTTCTGTTCCGGCCCTCCGGTCCAGTTTAAGAACCCATGTGGCCCTCGAGTCAGAAAGTTTGCCCACCCCTGGACTAGAGTAACCCGCTGTGAGTTACTATCAAGTCACTTAGAGTTTTGTTTCTACAAAACTCAATTTTATAGCTAGTAATTAGCAATTATTTTCTAACTCTGAAAGCAAAAACTTTACTTCAAAGCAATAATTTATTCTACAACGATAATGTCTGTTTAAGATATCCTAAAAACCTTAGGTCTAATACTGAGACCACAGGACTTATCATTATTATGAGGGACGCCTTACCTCTGCAAGAACAAAATACAGCTGCTCTTTAGAAGAAAAGACAAAGATAGTCCTCTTTAAAGTTCACCACTTATACCACAAAGTACAAAGTTCCTTACCCTTTTCTTCTTCTAATATTTTATCTTATTTTTAGTGTAATTGTTCATGCATCAAAAAAGTATTGGCAAATGTAGAGACAAGCCACTTACTGTTAATTCTTTCCGGTTTTCTTCCAGCTCGGTGGTGGATCTCTTTTGCACAGCATTCTCGGCTTTTGTTAACCAATAGATAATCTCATCTAGTCTCTTTCTATATTCCATCACTTGCTTGCTTTCTCCTTTTAGCCTAAAAGAATATATTATTGAAAAATATTGAGGAAAAAATATCCAATTAAGCAGAACATCACACATTTACTTTGCATATCTACACTAAATAAACCGCAAATGAAATAACTCCTGATAATTATTTTAATACGTTTTAATGTGTCAATAATAATGTATACATTATGCAATACCAAAGATTATTTGACAATGTAAGACGAATTCTTTCTTCATTAAATTCAAAAACATTGAAATTAAAGACTGTTATTTTCTCTCATCATGAAAATTATATTGAAATTTTTTAAGCTAGATACCACTGTTCAGCATAATGGACTTTTTAAAAACCATGAAAAGTGTCTTGATCTAAAATTATAGGAAAAAGCACATAATTACTCCGTAGAGACAGAAAGACTTCATTATATGACATATTATTCACATTAGGTGGTAACTATTATCCCACTTTATTCACAGGAAAGAAAAAATAGATACTGAGAATGGAATTTTTTTACAAGTATTAGAAAATGGAAATTTAGTTGGTTCATTAAAATAAAACTGATATTTAAATATAGCCAAGTCATAAAAGAGATCTAGAAAATAAAGTTTTAAAGGACATAAGGACACAAATAGGCATTATGAATATAAAAAAAGGAACTGCCTTAATTAGATCATTTAAATATAAGAATAGCATTTATAAGTATATAAACCATGTGTCAGAAAATGAGAATAAGATTAGAACCCATATGACAAACAAGATTATTTATTTTTAAGAATGGGTTTGAAAGCTATTTAGAGCTTGAGGGTGGTACCATTATTTTTATAGTTGATGATTTAAAAATAGAATGCATAATAAATTATATTGTATTGTTTATATTTTTATGGCTATAATTTTGTCTTTTCAACCACAAAAGAAAAACATAATGTTTTATATATATATATATATATACATATTATATACATATAATATGTATATATATATATAATAAAATGCTAAATAAATAGTTATACATTTAGTAGAGAAGCAGTAATATTTGAAAGAGGGTATTTTAATAATTAAAAACTAATGAAAATCACAAGTTTTCAAATTTAAACATCCATTAGGAGAGAATACTGCTTCAAAATTAAAAACAAAAAAATCAAGCAACAGTACTAATTGTAAAGACTAAAAATACCAAAACACGTAATTTACCCTCTGTATCAAAGAGTATTTCACTAAAATAACAACTTTAGAAATACCTAAAATACTATTATAGACTTGTATTTCAAAAAAATAAGCTGGCATTTAAATGTTTCATGTTTCATAATCATGACTAATTTAGTATTTTGAAAATATATCTATGAAGGAAAATAGCAAGTTATTTCAATACTGCATATTTGAGTCACAAAATTTTCATCTGCAAACTAGCTAAATATAATCTACATTTTAAATGTTATCCCTATGAATAAAAACAAGCGTTAAATTCATGTTCAAACAGTAGACAACAATTGCTCATTAAGGAATAACACTGTGAGTTGCTGACCTGTACAATTATTTAACTACCGGCATTCAAAACAAAACAGATTGAAGTGTGTGCTTTCTTGATGACTATGTTAACAGTACACATCTAAGCTCTTAAAGTGCCAACATGTCTCTAATCCTATATAATAAAGAGGTAATATGCAAATTGACCATCACACCCTTGCACAAGATGGCCGCCCCCATGTGGTCACAAGGTGGCTGCACCTATGTCATCACAAGATGGCCGGAAGGGGAGGGCAGTTGGGAAGGACCAGACCTGCAGAGGAGGGCAGTTAGGGGCACCCAGGCCAGCAGGGGAGGGAAGTTGGGGGCAACTGGGCCGGCAGGGGAGTGGTTAGGGGGTGATCAGGCTGGCAGGCAAAAGTGGTTAGGGGCAATCAGGCAGGCAGGCAGGCAAGCGGTTGGGAGCCAGCAGTCCCAGATTGGGAGAGGGATGCCCGACTGCCAGTCTAAGCCTGATCCCTGTGGGCCTAAACCGCAGTTGGACATCCTCCAAGGGGTCCCAGATTGGAAAGGGTGCAGACTGGGCGGAGACATACACACACACACACACACACACACACACACACAGAGCACAAATTTTGTGCACTGGGCCTTTAGTTTAAGATAAATGACTAACCGAAGTGGAGTTAAACCATGAATTTATAAAAGCATTTTAGTTAAAATATCAGATGTTGGAGAAGAGGTGCATTGTTCTTTTCTCTTCAAAAAAAAAAATGAGTAAAATAAGTAGTGGCTTCAACTTATTAGTTTTGGAAATAATAATTAGCATACCCCACAGAGATCCATTTGAAAAACTTTAGAATTTCTGCATTGTTGCTAATACCATGCCAGCGGGTACATCCTTTTCCTTTAGAAGACCTGGCAGATAGATAATTTTTATGCTAGAGAGATTCCCCATGAAAACTCATGGGCATGACATAAAAGATCCTTAGAACCTCAGGTTCCAATCCTGGCCCTGGTCCCTGAACCTTCCTCTCGCATCTAACCTTGGCAGGTCTCTCACCTGGTTATACTGTTTCATGCCTCCCTCCCACCTTGCCTGTTCTAATTTTTTTCCCCTAGAAGGCCCTCCCCAGGAGGAATTTATGGGAAATTGCTATAAATGCCTCAAAGCTCGGTTTCACGATCCTTCCCCTGTGATGCCTAAATTCCATGGTCCATCACCCCACCTCCGCGAAACACTTCATCTTCATCAAAACATAGCATTTTTTCTTTAAAATATTTTCTTCTTGCCCTGTTCGGTTTGGCTCAGTTGATAGAGACTCAGCCTGGGGACCGAAGGGTCCCAGGTTTCATTCCATTCAAGGGCACATGCCCGGGTTGCAGGCTCGATCTTCAGTAGGGGGCATGCAGGAGGCAGCTGATCAAATATTCTCTCTCATGATGTTTCTATCTCTCTCTCCTCCCTTCCTCTCTGAAATCCATAAAAATATATTTTTCTTTTCTTATTATTAGTCTCTGAGTTCTTAGTCATATTTGTATCCCCAGTGATAAACACGGGGCTCAATAAATATGGATTAAATCAATCATTGGCAAAATTAAACAAATACATGCCTGGAGATCAAGTCTATATTAACTTGCTATTAGAAGAATGAGATATTTTGTGTGTTTACTATGAATAGTCAGGACATATGCTTTTCATAAACACTCTTATTTAATCCTTAGGACACTCCTCTAAGAAAATATCAAAGTTCTCATTTACAGACAGAAAACTCAGCTACAGAGGTCTGTGGCCTTCCCAAGTTTGTACAGCACTGTATTTGAGAGCATAAGTTAGCACCATCAGTAACTTTGTGTGAGACCTTGGACCTCACCTCTCTGAGCCTCGGTTTCTAAAGCTGTGCAACGGGCCCTGGGTGGTATAAGGCCCGAGAAATCATTTGGTCTGGCCCTGCCAAGGCATTAGGGGTGAGTTAATTAAATATTTGACCAAATATAGCAGGCTAATTTTTAAGTTAATGATTTTGCATGGCCCGTAAATGATGTTATAAATATCCAAATGGCCCTTGGCAGAAAAACGGTTCTCCACCCCTGCCCTAGTGGATAGTGGTGAAGATTAAATGGGGCATGGAGTACAAGGTGCCCAAACGCTATCTCTGTTACGTGGCAAGCTCTCAACCAAGACAAACAAACTACTATTACTTCTTACCAAAACACACAAAAGGATAGATGTTATTTTATAAAAAGCAGCCAAAGGCCAAATAGTCATACTTGAATATTTTATGTTATAATATAGGCACACTTCACTTTATTGTGTTTCACTTTACTGTATTTGACAGAATTTGCATTTTCTTGCAAATTGAAGGTAAGTCCCTCAGCCAGCAAAAAGATTATGACTCATTGAAGGCTCAGATGATGGATAGCATTTTTTAGCAATAAAGTATTTTTGAATTAAGATATGTAATGGGTTGTTTAGACAAAATGCTACTGCACACTTAATAGACTACAGTATAGCTTAAACATGACTTTTATATGCAGTGGGGAACCAAAAAATATGTGTGGCTTGCTTTATTGTGATAATTGATGTATTATAGTGGTCTGGATCCAAACCCTCCATATCTCCAAAGTATGCCTGTATTGGACTTAAAAAGGTATTAGGTTGGCCTTTAACAAAATATTAGCATAGTTCTAAAATAATACATCATCCACAGAGTTAAAATTAGCTGAAAAAAAATATCTGGAAATTTTTAACCTAAAAAAAGGTCATTTATGAGACAGAATGTATTAAGCAAAGTAGAAATTATCCATTAGTTATTAACCATGTCAGGAAAATAACTTCAAGTAATTTTAAAGTAATATATAACACACATATAATATTGAACTTTATAGTCACTGGTAAAGTGTTTACAACCAGAAGATACCCTAATAAAATCTGGGGCATTGAACATAATTTGACATAAAACAAACAACAATACATCATATGCATCCTATTACCAGAAGAGGAGCGGTATTATTTACCAAGCACTGACATATATATGAGCACAGCACACCTTGTGACTAAGAACGACTGAGTGGGAGGATTACTAATGAAGATCCCAAGGTCCAGTCAGGAAATGAGCAAGCATGAAACCTGACCCTGAACCCAGAGCTTCAGACTGTAAGTCTGGAGTGTTCTTTCAACTACTTCCAGTTCCTGCCACATGGTCACCATATCACAATAAACAGTCAGAAATAAAAAGAACAAGGCAATTTTTACGTGCATCACAACTGCATTGAAAAGTGGGACCTCATGGACAGCCTGAAAATTCAGTTAGGAAAAGGGTTCTAAAGAGCATAACATGGAGAGTGCAGGTCTTAAATGTCAGTAAAGCACCTACTGCAATATCAGACAATAAGAGCATTTTGAACTCATCTGATTGTATCTTAAAAAGGCCCTGCCCAAAAAGTCTACCCCTGTGCCCTTAACTTATTGAGGCTCAGTCACCTTGGCTCCCGATCCTTCACCTCGGCGATGATGGCACCCCAACGTTGGTTTAAACCTGCCAGCTTGTCTTTTAAGAAGCTCCCATCTGTGGGGGGGAGTCTCTGGACAATCCCGTCCCCAGTTCTGTTTAGTGCTGCAAAACTGGGCTGGTGGCTGCTGATCCCCTCTTCAAGTTCCTACAACAGAGTACAACCCAAGATGAATTCTGCCATTAAATTAAGATGTTCTGATGCAAGGGATCTCCCAGGTTCCCAGGCATTAATTTAAGTTTTAGAGGAATAAAGTCCTGGGGGGGATACATTACGTTCATGAAAAAGGCATTTAAAAACACTTTCATTAAATTTCAATAAACACACTAAACAAAATCCATTTTGAAATCTCACCCACGGTTGTGAATGTCATACAGTGAAACAGGATAGATAAATAACATAAAATAAATAGCAGCTGTTTTCAACTGAAGCATAAGCATCAATCAGGTTTGATTAAATTGGATTGCTTATCTTTTTCCAAATATGTGCTTGAAAGCATCTCTCAAAAGGAAAAGTAAACCCATATGCCCTTATGTCCTACCACATATAGGTAAACCTCAATGTGCATTTTCTGGAGACATTGCTTCACTGGTCTCTAAATTTTTAAGCAACAGATTTAAAGGGAATATTTTAAAGTTAAGTTTAAGCACTCATCTATATCTCTAAAACTAAGAAAAATGCATTAACATGTACATGAGAAAAATAAATGTATTTGTTAATGCCTCATGCACCTTCTACATAAAATACATTTTTAAAATATAATAAAAGAGAAATATTTTAACAATGGTAAATTGAAATTTTGCTTGCTTTTCGACCATATTTTCAAAGACCTACTGTTATTAGCAGACCTGATTTTGCTACTGTTATATTTTCCAAAACTGAATTAGACTTACATGAGCAGCTGCCCTGATGTAGCTCATGAATAATTTACTTTTATAATAATTATCAATAATACAAAGTGGAAATAAGATGCCTAAGTGTTAAGTACAGAAAACAGGTAAGGCATGCTGATATCTTTCTGCCTTAGTCTTGGGTACAAAATTTTACAAATGTTATTCTAAATATAATTTTAAAAAAATATTTTTATTGATTTCAGAGAGGGAGGGAGAAGCAGAGAGAGAAAGAAGCATCAATGATGAGAGAGAATCATTGATTGACTGCCTCCTGCATGCCCCACACCGGGGATCCAGCCTGCAACCCAGGCATGTGCCCTGACTGGGAATTGAACCGTTCATAAGTCGACCCTCAATCACTGAGCCACACTGGCCGGGCATAAATATAAAAATTTTTAATAATTTTTTTTTTCATATTAGCCACTAACGAGTATTTTTAATTAAATTTCACTAAAATCTTAATTAAAAATGTAAATAATGTTTCTTAAGCCTTTATGACCAAAAAACTAGATGTGGAACAAAAATTACAGGTTGTAATATGCCTAAAAATTCATATATTCAGCTCTAACTTTCGAAATACATCTTAAATGCCACATACTAAAAGAATACTGCCCAGCCGGCGTGGCTCAGTGGTTCAGCATCGACCTATGAACCAGGAGGTCACGGTTCGATGATTTCTGAACAGGGCACATGCCAGGGTCTCGTGCTCAAAGCCCCAGTGGGGGGCATGCAGGAGGCAGCTGATCAATGATTCTCTCACATCATTGATGTTTCTCTCTCTTTCTCCCTTTCCCTTCCTCTCTGAAATTAAAAAAAAAAAAAAAAAAAAAAAAAAAAGGAATATGGCACCTTCTTAGCAGATCTGCATCCTGTGATGGAGAGCACTCACCTGCTGGTGGACCCTGGCTTTCTCTAGGTCTAGGCCACCATCTGGAGCCACCGTGTCAGCCAGTAACATTTCAACTTCAGTTGTCCACTGGGTGAGGTCATTAAGGTCACAGTGGAACTGTCTCCATTCTTCCATAGCCCTGTCAAAATAACTAGAGGACAAAAATTAACATAAAATAGGTTTCCAAACTTTCCAGAACTGCTTTGAAGCAATTTTTCTAAACAAATTCAAATCTCATTTAAACAGAATGCTCCAAAATCAGCGAATTCACAGCTCACTGCTCTAGGATCAGTTTTCATAATGGATTACTGTTAATGATTCCTTTTAGAGAAACATGTATTGTACCTAGAGATCAGCACAAGCACCATCCTACCCACTTTCTCTCACACACACGCCTGCGCACATACACCCGCATACTAGGCAGCTTGTTAACTGAAAAGCTAGCCTTCTCCACTTGGAAAATCAAGATGGATTAGCTGCAGGCAGTTAACCCACCCAACTTTAAACACTTCACATTTCAAATGCCATGAAATGTCAAATATGATGAGTTACTCTATTCTCTTTGGAAAAAATTGTGGTGTTTTATTTCTCAGGTAGAACAAAATGCCAAAACACTTCAAAATTTCCTTTCTCTCCCTTATTCTCTGTGTGATGGACTGAATTGTGACCCCAAAACTCATGTGTTGGAGCCCTAACCCCCAAAGTGACTATTTAGAGATAGGGCCTTCAAGGAAGGTAACTTTTAAAATGAGGTCATAAGTGTGGGGCCCTAATCCCACACAACTGGTGTCCTAATAAGAAGAGGAAGAGACACCAGAGATCTCTTTTTGTGTCCGAGAGAGAAGAGAAAAGGCAATGAAGGACACAGGGAGAATGTGGCCATCTGCAAGCCAGTAAGAGAGGCCTCAACACAAACTAACCCTGCTGGAACCTTGATCTTGGAGTTACAGCCTCCAGAACTGAGAGACAATAAATGTATGTTGAGTAAGCCACCCAACCTGCGGTCTTATTAAGGTAGCTCTAGCAGACTAACACCCTCTGTGCAATGACTAATCCACAGTACAGTATGAAAGTGCCTGCAAAGCCCAGGTTAGGCAATGAGACAAAGGACTACTGAGTTGCCCATTTAATCCTCTCCTTCAGAAATAAGATAAAGTCAAAGTCCAGTGCTAGTCGTATTTGGAACATATAAAATAAGTATGAAGAAGTTTAAGTTTTACTGCAGTCAGATTCTAAACACTTTCCTTTTGCCTTTTCATTTCCATAAGTGGTGCTGGGAAAGCTTAGAAGATACCTCTGAGATTTTAATATTAATAAAATTTTACTTTCTATAATAAAAAGATATTACTATTTTAAAAAATAATAAAATGATCCCTGACATCTCTAACTCTAAAATAATGTTTATTTTTCCTTCTCCCATGAACATCATTTTGAAAATGTAGTTAATATTTGTTAAGTGCCCACAGGGAAGCAACATTCTATTGGGCATGACAAAATTAAGAGCACTTCAAACAAAATACTATGAGAAAATATTAAAACAATCTTTATCGCCTTTGGTAAAAATGTGCAGTCACTAAATAACAACCACAAATTTCAACTTTGGGGATGTTGCAATAATAAAGAGAAAATGTTGCTAGAAAGGCTGCTCCAAAGATCTTAAGACTCTGAGAATATAAACAGTAAACCAAATAAATCTAAGCAGTATAGCCATAGATTAAATGAGAGAGAGAGAGAGAGAGAAATGTATAACTAGGATTCACTAAGTCATCACCTCCTTTCTGAATACGGTCAGTTCATATGGGAGGCAGTATGGAATTGTGAAGGTCTATGGACTCCCAGAGAGTCAAAGGACGCAAAGTCCAAGTCTTAATCTAGAAACATTCAAGTTTGCTTTCTCTGATCTTTTAACTGGCATTGATATCTCTCCCCCAAAACATTCGCCACCTAAGTTCCTGGTCTCTGACAACGTTACCATCGCCTACCTGGGTCTCTAGGCTTGATACTGAAGAGTCAGTATATAGAACCACCCACCTACAGCCTTAACACAAAACATATTTAAAACAAAATTCAGGTGGCTTAGTTATTAAATGTTAATTTTAAATCAAACAAAATTGTTTTTAAATGATACATAAATATTTAACTAATATCACACAAAAAGTAATTTGCATGCATATAAACAAACCAAAATCACAAAGGAAAAAGACTCATAAAATATAATTATATAAAATTAAACCTATACATCAAAAAAATACCATTAACAAAATTAGATGGCATATGAAAAGTTGGGACTAAGCAATAAACAAGAAATATGAATAGGTAATATCCTTAATGTAGAAAAAAGCTCTTACAAATTAATCAGTAAATAGTAATCCCATAATAGAAAAATGAGCAAAGACATGACCTAACAATTGACAGAAGAAATAACACTGGGGCCAATAAATATGTGTAAGGATACTGAAATGTCGCTGATAAAGAAGTGAAAATCTAATGAGATGAAATCTTCACTATACAATTGGCAACCAACCTTTCATTGTTAACAAGGGTTCAGTTAACTTTCATATATACTGTTGGCAGGAGTATAATAACCAATCTCATATTGCAACACAGAGCCTTAAAATGTTATTACTTTTAAGACTTTAATCTTTATCTAATAAACAAATGTAATTAAATTGAAGTATGCATAAAGGTATACTTAAAACGATAGTCTCTAAATATATACAGCTGAATTTAAAAATCCATACAAAGAAATATACCAAAAGGCCACTGAAAGTTATCTTTTCAAGGATTATATAATTACATAGAATATGTGGGCTAAAACAAAACAAAACAAAAAAGATGAAGACCATGATGCTTAATTTTTGTGTATATGTCTCTAAAGTTTTCCAATGTATTTTTGTGTGTTAACTTTCTCTTACATGGTACTTTATATTGGGCTATTTCACATCTTACTTGCCTATCTGCCTTTCTACTACATACACAGTTACTGCCAAAAATCATCTCATTTTTTTTATTTCCACCTATTAATAGGCCTGGTCAAAATCTAGAATCATTTTATTTAACAGGTTATTTTTAAAGAGTTTGTGGTTATATATGGATTCCAATTATCTGTACCTGTCTCTCGCTCACATTAATCATCAATATGTTGGGAAAGTGAACATTAATGAAAACTCTTAAATTATTTTAAAGAAAATGGACACTATTTAGATATTAAAAATTAAAGGTGCTTCCTTTAATTATTAAGATATTATGTTGCAAATGATCGCCTGTATGTAATATCTTTCCTCTTTCTTTAAGGAACTACACTCATCACAATTTATTAAACAGGGCCTCTTCCAGGGATGTGAAACATACTCTCGTTAATCTTAATGTAATGTGACCTTTGGCATGGCTCATGAGCTTATAGGGTTTTTTTAAATTAAACTTTAACTTAATTTATACATACCCTTTACGATCATTGTACATTCTATTAATTCTGTCCCATTTTGCATCCAATTGAGTCAGTGTATCCCGAATCTGAATGACTTCAGGTACAGAAGCTTCGAGGATAACATCTGGTTGTTCCTCGTGAATGACTGCGATCTGCTCTCCAAGTTTGTCCAGTTGGTCTTTGATATTCTACAAATATATTGCCAAAACAGTCACAAAATCCAGCAAAGAGATAAAAAGAATGAAATCACAGGTGAAATGTATATGGTATAATACTTATTTAATAGATAATGAGATATAATAATTTTTGCTAATTAAAACTGGAAACTTAAAAAAAAAATACCCTGTATTGACCAAAGTGTTAGGAACACTACATGATACCCCAATGGTGAGAAAAAATCCTAACATATGTTCCATGTGGCATTTGTCCAGATATTTAAAAAATTCAATAATATTCTATAAAGGTAATGAAGTATTTGAAGCTAAAATCATTTATATTTTCATATATATAATAATGCTAGTTTAAATGACAGAAATGAGCTGTCAATCAAAGCCATCAAATCTATCAGCAATTTTATTGTGACCTTATAGCCTATATAATAAAAGGCTAATTTTGAAATAGACAAAACAGTGGAATGACCGGTCACTATAATGCACACTGACCACCAGGGGGCAGATGCTCAATGGTGGTCAGTGCACTCCCACAGGAGGAGCACTACTCAGCCAGAAGCCCTGAGCCGTGCTCAAGATTGGCAAGTGCAACGGCAGTGGCAGGAGCCTGCCTCTCCCACCTCTGCAGCAGCACTAAGGATGTCCAAGGGCTCCCAAACGGCGAGAGGGAGCAGGCCGGGCTGAGATAATCCACCTAAGTGCATGATTTTGTGGACTGGGCCTCTAATATAAGTATAATCAGATTATATGAACAAGGCTTAATGATATTTAATAGTTTTGTGAGTTAACTGAAAACTTCTAGATCTCTAATTAACTTACAATCAACATGCCATCCCATAGCCCAACCATTGGTCAATGTTAAATCATTATAGGTGGCAAGATTAATGCTGACATTTCATATCCAACTGTCAGTCCAGTTTATAAGAAAGCAATATGTTTTGTGCAGGTGTTTGATTAAAAAACATCTCTGATGATGGGAAGAAGTAACTGCATACTAACAATCCATATCTACTTTTAAAAAATAAATTTTTAGAGCATTTCCTTGGTGAATATAGGAAAGGTTTATTATTCATACACATTATTAATTCCTTGGCCTAAGTTTTAAAAGCTACAGATCATCTAGGTAGGCACAATGACAAATTCCTTGCATTATTTCTACATTAACTGCAGCTATTCCAATGCCCTGCCTGGAGATTTACCTTCAGAGCATCTTCCTGAAAAGAGAAGTCTTCATACACAGCAGTGCTTAGCTCTGGAGTATTAAGTGATAATTCAGCATCATCCATAGAAAGTAAAACCTTGTTAATTTCAACCAAATAATCTGGAGGGAGAAGTGATGATTTAATTCCGGAAGCTAGTTGGCTTGTTCTCCTCTGTTGAATAGGAATTGCCTGTAAAATCATTTAAAATAATAATGTACATCTCTTAAAATATCCCCACAAAGAATTGAAAAAAGCACAAGACTATTTTGTGGAGAAGTACAATACTCAGAACCAAATTTTTTAAAACTATGTTTTGATTTTTTATATTTTTGCCCTGCTTTGCTATATAAACCCTTAACAATCTCTATTCTAATTTTTGTTTGCAGCCTACTCTTAAACAGAAATGTTTCACTTTAAGACCAATGCCACCTAAACTCAATTAGCAAACAGGAAAGCATAACAGGTTCTTTCCGGAGTTACTGAGGACAGGAGAATATGCTGCAAATCATAAACTTCCATATGAAATAAAACATTTTAATACCATTATGATTTCAGCCATTTTTAAAATCTCACAATTATATTAAAGACCTCGGGGCCTTACTGTTAAAAATGTAACTAAGTTAAATATGTATTTATAACATAACAAGAAATTCAATGTAAAATAACATACAGGTTATTCAATATATAATCTTAACCTTGGAGAACAATATTACAGAGCATGAATAGCCTACATAAGACAATAATAGGTCCTCAGACAAAACTAAGCTAAACTGAGTGGACTACTTATCGGCCCTAATTTCTGTGTCCTCTAATCAGAACTTTCAAAATAACAAAGGGGATGGTTCACTCACTAGTCCTTTAGGAGTTGAAGTATTTTATGTGTAGATGGGTACAATTTAATAAATACTGGCTACTACTTGCAAATAGCCACAGTTCATCTACTCATGAATTAAGATAGTTTCATAGTTTCACTGTACCCCTATTTGAACTTCATGCTCTGTAAATTAAAAATTATAGTCAAATGATCACAAATACATGTTCACTGAGTTAGTGACCCTGAAAATGGATACAATTCCTAAATGAAGCCGAAACTCAAGGCTAAAATCATGGAGTCAATAACAAGATGTTTAACCTAGAGTTCTGCATTTACTTGTAACAAGAACAGGCCTCTGGGGAACACCAGCACATTTACAATGTGGCTGGGTATGTGGCCATTGGAAAGGGAGCTGGTAGTGAAGCTTTTCTAGAATATAAAGCATAGTTTATCAACTTCACAAATTTGGTTATTTGTAAATTAGAAATTTTTTTGACATGGTCAGGCCTCTCCACATGAACTATGAATCCGAAGGAGGAATCTACTCTAAAAGAAAAAGGTTCCTTCTAAGATTTAGTACATTATCAGAAATCCAACAGAGATGCCCAATAATAAGGTTTTATGTTCCTATTTTCTTTGACTCTTGCCCCACCTAAAAGTATAAACATGTTTAGCAATGCACACCAGAAAGGAGAAGGAGACAATATCCCAAATGGTGTGTTTTGAGGTGTCCACGAATGCAACATCAAACATCTGAATGACAAGGGCTGAGTTATTTCAGTGGAACAGACACTCCCCATGACAATACCTTCATTTTGTTGTATCTTGTGTGCAAAAGTAATAACTGCAAACGGATCTTTTCTTTTTTATTATCCTCCATAGGTTGATGTAACATTTGTTCTCCTCTTTGTAGAACTTCCTCAATTTGGGCTCTTTCCTCATCCATCTGAATGGTTAGAAAGAAAAAATTTACTCAAAAAAAAATAATGCATCATATAGGGTCACTTACCATCAGTTCCCAAAGAGGAAAACTAACCTACAAAATATAACTCAAGATATGTTCATCTAAATTATATACAACAAAGTCATGTTTTTCTTAAAATATTTCCTATTTGATGTTAAAAAAAGAATACTAGCTAGTTTAGCATTAAGATAACATTATTTTTAGTCAGAAAGTGTGATGTCTATTTTTTTAAGCATTACATAAATCAATTATATTGACACATCAGAAAATCATTTTTGGACTGTTCTATCATGTTTGGCAGATATTTGGGTAAACAATATTGGTGTAAAACTATAATTAACAGAGAATAAAAATAAGAACATTAAAGTTTGAAAAATTCTGAACCAACCTTTTCATCTTCATTACTGGATTCCAAGGGCTTTTCCACAACTTTTAACATATATTCTATGTCACTTTCTAATTTTTCCAAGTCAGAGAAAGGCACATCAGCCTCAACTGCTTCAGTGGTGACCAGAGATTGGTATGATACTGGTTCCTGGCCAATTAGCAGCTGTGGAAGGGAAATTATTCTTTAAAAAGATATTCTTCATTTGACTTTCTGTCATTAATGAGAGGGATGGAATGTCAGAAAAGGAATCAGCATTTATTTGAATTCACTTTAATTTCACTCATTTACAGCAATGATTTTACCAATTTGAGCTTCTCTGAATTACCCATTTTCTCCAACCTCATAGCAAGGGATGTGAAGTAGTGTGCAAATGGCTGTGGCTGCCTCGAATGCTGTTTGGAGGATTCTGAGACCACATATGAGACAGTAGGAAACAGTGCCATAATCCAAAAGCCATCCCTGCCATGGCCACAGACCAAGAGAAAGGCCACCACCTAGTACAGGTATGTCCCACAGAAAGTCTCCTGTTACCTTTCGCCAGCAGACGTGCCCCTGGAGTAGGACAGCCAAACTTCGGCGAAGTCCAAATTTCTCAAGGACAAATGCTCCATTCAAAGACAAATTTACTTTTAAAAATTTACTTTTAAAATTATTTACTTGTACCACATAGTTATCTATAATTTAGATGCATAATTATATGAAAAATAGCCTTATATAAAAATATCATTACTCACGTTGGCACTTTCGATGTGCTGAGACACCTTTTCAAAGTTTCTATTCAGTTCAGCTAATTTGGGCTCTACAAGTTCCCTACGTGAGCCTCCACGAGCATTCATCAAAACAACGGCTTGATCGCGAACATCCTCAACTTGCAGTCTGGCATCATCCAGCTCAGAGAATAAACGCTAGTTGTAAGAAAACACACATTATCACATGGGGAAAATCAAAACCAAACACGGGTGTGACATTAACTCAGTGTTAAAGGCAGTTTAAATAAATGTCTGGGATTCCTAAGAAGAGATTTTAATACAATCAACTTGCGTAAGAGCTGTTCATATATTAAGACTCATTCAAGACTTCAGGTCCTCCCACCAAAAATACACATTGATGAATGGGAGAATGTGTGCACAGGCAACTTGGCACATTCCACAAGAGAAAGACTACAGCGAAACCTTCCACCCCAAGAAGTACGACTGCTCCTCTTTCGCTACCTTCACAATTTCTTCCTGTTTACTTGCTGGTTTTTTTTCAATCTCATCCAATAGGGCTTCAGCTTGATAAAGCCAGGTACTTATATGAGCAACATTTCCATCAAATAGCTCCAGCTGGTTCTGATGGCTCTGGAAGGGAATTAATAAAGTGTTGATACAACCATATGAAATATTTAACATGCTAATCTTCAAAGAGCTTTAAAAAGCCTCCAAAGAGCTTGTTATATGCTGAATTTAAAGGGTTTCCACCTTACTGAAAGTTTCCTTTTCAATCTCATTTTATTTGCCTCCCTTATTCTTCATTCTTACATTGCAAATAATCTCATTTGCCTCCTTGATCATATCTGTTTAAAACTCATTTAAGAAAGTAATAACATAAAAGAATGATTAAAATATGGAATGAATAAGCATCTGCTGTTCAATAGACTAACATCTTAGAGGGCAGGTCCTGTGTCTTTTCACTGCGGTGTCACCAGCACTTAATATCACATCTGGCACAGACCTCACTCAGTACTATTACCTGAAGCAGGATATAAAATGTGATCGAGCAAATAAATCCAAAAACAAAATCAAACTTATTAAGCTGAATAAACTGGCAAAATTGCTGGCACTAAGGTGAGAATTTAGAACTTGATCAAAAAGGGGTGGAAAATACCACATGAACTCACTAATTTATAGATAATAAAGAACATTATAACCTAATGAACAAAAAGATAGATACAGAGGCAGAGAAGCATCGAACAGACTGTCAAATTACAGCAGGAAGGCTGGGGTGTGTTGCGGGGGTGGGTAAGAGATTAATCGAAGGACTTATATGCATGCATATAAGCATAATCAATGGACACAAGACACTGGAGGGGTGGTAAGGGCAAAATGGGCACAAGACACTGTGGGGTAGGGGAGGCTAGGGGAAGGTCAAGGGGGAAAAAGGAGACATATGTACTACTCTCATTTACCCCCTTGATCATATTTGTTTAAATTTGATTATATTTGTAATACTTTAAATAAGAAAATAAAATTTTTTTAAAAAAGGGGGGTGGAGACATAGATAAAATTAACTTTTAGAAACTGTTTATAGGATAAATGAAACTGTAATAAATTTATAAAAAGTGTTTAGACGACAAGGAAACAAATTATTAACCTATAACATAGAAAAACAGTTGAAAAATAAAATGAGAACTAGTAACGACATGAGAAATGTTTTGGCAGTGTTCTGCATTTTAAGTAAGAAGAATTGATAAGCACCAGACTTATTTGCCCCAATAAAGCAAGTAAATCAATATTCTAACAGGACTAGGAAGACACTACTTGAAAAGAGAATTGGAAGGTACAGACTGAAAAATACAGAAGGGTTATGAGAATGTGGATAAAGATATATATAATTTAGTGAACATATTCTATTACCCAAGAATTTCACATTTGATACTTTTTTAGTATGTTCTTTTATTCCCATTTTTATATAGGAAAATTAAAGCAGATAATAAATTATGGGTAAACTCTGGACTTGAATCTCACAGATCACAATGTAAGTTCATGACCTTCAATGCTCTACATATTCTAACTGATTTAAATAAATGCTCAAACACACAATAATTTATTTTGTCTCTATCCACTACCTAATAATTCTTTGAATTTTGGAATAGTCCTATATATGATATGTCAGAACAAAATACTAATTTCTACTAATAATATTTATTGTTAATAGAAGAGGAACATTAGATGGTAACTATATCCATGAAGTAATTAATAGTATAGTGGTATAACCAAAGACTAACAACATATAACACTAAACAATTATCATAATCATCATAATCATTATACTAAAATCTAAAATTGGTTATTTTAGGCATAGTTATATAAGAGCACTACATGTTTTATGTCACATAATCATCACAAAAACTGTACGAGGTGTATGAGGTAGAAATAATAATGCCCATTTTATATATGAGAAAACTAAGACTTAGAGAGCATTTAAATACCTTGACCAATGTCACCCAACTAGTCAAAGTTTCACTTAGGCCATCAGATGCCAGAGCCTGTGCTCTTAACTAGTACACTATTATTAGAAATTAGAGGCCCAATGCGAGACACTTGTGAATGGGGGTGGGGGGTTGGGGAAACGCCTCAGCCCGGCCTGTGCCCTTTAGCAGTCCAGGAGCCCTCGGGGGCTCACACCACTGCCATCAGCCCGGCTTATGGCTGAGTGGCACTCCCCTTGTGGTCATTGCGCATCATAGTGACCGGTTGTTCCACCGTTCAGTCAATTTGCATATTACCCTTTTACTATATAGAATTATTAATAATATATAGTTTATGATAATTAAATATAATAATAAATCATTAAAATGTAACAAATAAGTACATTTACTAAGATATTAAAGTATATATTCCATGTATATCACAAATGGTTATTACCTAATAGAAATATTTCAAACTCTTTCTAGCTATTGTCTTTTTAAAGAAAAAAGTCAAATGTAATCTAATGAAATTAATTCACAAGCAAAACATTATTGTGACACAGAGAAAATAGAATTTGGAATTCTAATCAAAGTTGTATTCATTTTTAAACAATTAAAGGAGAGAAGATTTCCTCATTAACTTTTCCCAAAACATACCATTAAGGTATTGCACCAATCCTCAGTCCAGGTGCGCACTCTGCTCCACCCAGCGTTGAGGACACAAAGTCTCTCTTCTAAAACAGGCTCGCTGCCCTCGACCAAGTTCTGAAGGGCAGCACTACTCTCTGTGATGGTATTTAAATCAGCTTTTCTCTTTTCCAGATCCTTCAGAATATTCTAGAAAATAAAAATACCAAAACCCATTTGATCTTTCAGAACATGATAAAAGTTTATACAACCTTCCTTTAAAAAAAAAAAACAGAAAACTTTTCTTTCACATACTCCCTAGAAAGTTTAAAACTGCCAAAGGTTTACAAAACTCCGTAACTTACTAACATGTGAGAGTTCTGAAGATGCTAATAAAAATTGAAACATTTACTTATGCACATAACAGGAAATGTATTAAATTCAGGTATGAAAAAAGGTTATTTATTTATTTTAAGTATAAATTCCATGTATCATACACAAATACTAATTTATCTTCATCATAACTCCGGGTGTAAACAATCAATTTCACTTTCTGTAACTATAGCTGGTAAAGCAGAACTACCCCAGAACTCAGAATTCTAAAACTCATAATAAATGTATCTCCTTGGTTCCTACAGGAGACAATGGAGTACTATAGTTACTTGCAAGGACTGCATCCTATAACTAAATGGCCTAACATATAATTTCTTGTAAAAGCATTACAAAAGTATTTCATCTTAAGTAAACCATGAGAACTAGAACATCTAAGTTTTGGTCTTACAACTGTCATAATACTATGGATAGTATAATGACAACTTAATTCTCACGTTCATAAGATTCAATAGGTAAGGTGTATAGTCAGAGAGTTATAGAGCGAATATTGGATTCCAAAATTAAAACTACAATGTTCTTTCAATCATAAAGTGACATGTGCATATCTAACCTACTGCTGCTGGCATCTTTTTAAACCAACATTAAAACAAATTCTTTAAAGGAGCACGAGTCTATATTTAATCTCACATCATTAAATCACATTTTGGAAAGCATAAAAATTTCAAATTTTTGTAAGATTGTCTTTTACAATCTTAATCTGAAAAATTAATTGAATTTATATGTGTACAAAGATGAATGAATAAAAATTAAATATGCAAAAATGTTATATGTACCAGCTATAAGCAATTAATAAAAAAGAGAAAAGGCATGCTTTTTAAAGTATGTAAAATAAATAAGTATAAACTAACATGTGTGTGTGTGTGTCTATGAAGAATAAACAAAG
>NW_006285042.1:4219830-4221011 GCF_000327345.1 Myotis davidii | reverse complement strand
GTAATTAAAACAAAAATTTCTAACAAAATATATATTTTAAGAATTTGAGACTAACACTTCTAAAGTTTATATGAGTGTATACAAAAAAAAAGGAACATTAAAAACAGGGAATCAAGTATATATTCAAACATATTATAAAGCCACATAGTTAAACAGCTAAAAAACATTTCAGTAAATCAGTAAACAAAGAAAATCAACAGCCAAAAGTAATAGATGAAGTTAGCATGTCAAATCAGTGGGGAAGGGATAATTACTCAGTAGATAGTGCTGACATAACTGGTTAACTACTTGGAAAAAGGTTAGAGCCTTACCTCATCATATACACCAAAATAAATTCCAGAAGGATTAAAGCATTAAAGATAAAAAGATGAAACTATAAAAGAGCTAGAAGAAAATGTAAGTAAATAATTACATAACCTTGGAACAGAGCTGAACTTTCTAAGCACTATGGCATAAATAATGAAGAAAAAGATGATTTTATTATTTAAAAATATATAATAACAGTATTTTTAAAATATATACAGAACAGAAAGGGAACTACAGTAGCAAAAAATATTTTTGCAATAATAGACAACATACAAAACATTAATAATTTAAGAGGTAAAGAGCTCTAAATCAAAAGACCTAACAGGTGAAAGAAAAATGGTCAGAGTTATAATAAAAGGAAATTTTTTTAAAAAGAACTACAAATGGCCTATAAACTGATGGAAAATGTTCTAATTAACTAACCAAAATATGATATCTGCCTACCACTGTCAAAGTTGTGGTTAAAACAAGCAAGTAGGAATTCTCACATGGAGCTGGTAGGTACAATTTCTGAAGGACAATTTGATAACTTGTATAAGACTTTAAAATGGATATATCCCTAGACTCAACAATTTTAGGTCTAAGAATTTATCCTCGGGAAAAAAATATGAATACATGTTATGATTTAGCTACAAGTATATTCATCACAGCATGTCTTTATTTTTTGTTAATCCTCACCCGAGGATACTTTTTTCCATTGCCTTTTAGAGAAAGTGGCAGGGGGGGAAGGGAGGGAGGGAGGGAGGGAGAGAGAGACAGAGAGAGAGAGAGAAACATCCATGTGAGAGAGACACATTGATTGGTTGCCTCCTGCATGTGCCCCAACTGTGGTGGGAAATGAACCTGCAATCCAGGTATGTGCCTTTGTCTGGGTA
>NW_006285042.1:4204425-4217658 GCF_000327345.1 Myotis davidii | reverse complement strand
ATTTCTGCTGGCATCTTTTTAAACCAACATTAAAACAAATTCTTTAAAGGAGCACGAGTCTATATTTAATCTCACATCATTAAATCACATTTTGGAAAGCATAAAAATTTCAAATTTTTGTAAGATTGTCTTTTACAATCTTAATCTGAAAAATTAATTGAATTTATATGTGTACAAAGATGAATGAATAAAAATTAAATATGCAAAAATGTTATATGTACCAGCTATAAGCAATTAATAAAAAAGAGAAAAGGCATGCTTTTTAAAGTATGTAAAATAAATAAGTATAAACTAACATGTGTGTGTGTGTGTCTATGAAGAAAATAACCAAAGCATTATAAAGGGATTTTAAAAATTTGGTGGGAAATGAGACATGCCATGTAACAATATAACAATGATGTCAAATCCTCTCGAAACAAATCTATAAATTTAAGGCAATTCAAATAAAAATTTCTAACAAAATATATATTTTAAGAATTTGAGACTAACACTTCTAAAGTTTATATGAGTGTATACAAAAAAAAGGAACATTAAAAACAGGGAATCTATTAAGTATATATTCAAACATATTATAAAGCCACATAGTTAAACAGCTAAAAAACATTTCAGTAAATCAGTAAACAAAGAAAATCAACAGCCAAAAGTAATAGATGAAGTTAGCATGTCAAATCAGGGGAAGGGAGATAATTACTCAGTAGATAGTGCTGACATAACTGGTTAACTACTTGGAAAAAGGTTAGAGCCTTACCTCATCATATACACCAAAATAAATTCCAGAAGGATTAAAGCATTAAAGATAAAAAGATAAAGGAAATTTTTTTAAAAAGAACTACAAATGGCCTATAAACTGATGGAAAATGTTCTAATTAACTAACCAAAATATGATATCTGCCTACCACTGTCAAAGTTGTGGTTAAAACAAGCAAGTAGGAATTCTCACATGGAGCTGGTAGGTACAATTTCTGAAGGACAATTTGATAACTTGTATAAGACTTTAAAATGGATATATCCCTAGACTCAACAATTTTAGGTCTAAGAATTTATCCTCGGGAAAAAAATATGAATACATGTTATGATTTAGCTACAAGTATATTCATCACAGCATGTCTTTATTTTTTGTTAATCCTCACCCGAGGATACTTTTTTCCATTGCCTTTTAGAGAAAGTGGCAGGGGGGGAAGGGAGGGAGGGAGGGAGGGAGAGAGAGACAGAGAGAGAGAGAGAAACATCCATGTGAGAGAGACACATTGATTGGTTGCCTCCTGCATGTGCCCCAACTGTGGTGGGAAATGAACCTGCAATCCAGGTATGTGCCTTTGTCTGGGTATTGAACCTGCGACCCTTCAGTGCACAGGCCGATGCTCTAACCACTGAGCCCACCAGACAGGGCATAGCATTTTTCATAATAGTGAAAACTGGTAATAAATCAAATGGACATGAGTAGAGAAATGGAACAACCAAAAATAAATTATGCAATTAAATATTAGGCCTGTCTCCAATATGTGATACAACATGTAGGTAAAGAAAAATGTTAAAGATATAAGGTGTTGGTTTGTTTTTAAAGAAATTCATGAAACACTAAATATAAAAGAATTCTTTTCAAACGCATGCATGTCTATATGTGCCTGTAAAAAGCTGAAAAGATAACAGGGTATTCTTTCATTATAGATGATTTTTGCTCCCCTCTTTTTTTTTTTACACTATAAAAATGTCATTCACTTAGCTTATATAACTTATGTTACTAATAAGAAAGCAAGGGCTTTCCAAATGTATTGTACAAAGAAGGTAATATTTCCTTGAAAAAGCTAAACTTAACAAAAATGAAGTTTGGTGCCTTTGCTTCCCATTCACCCACAATACACCTATAAATGCCAACATTCTTCATTGCCTGCATGTATTTTTTTTCACTTCACACAGCCCATGGCATAATTATGCTTTTCATCAGCTATTTTCTAAACTGAGAACACTCTCTCTAGTGCCTAATATCTTGACTCATTCAACTGTTCTCTTCACAGAGCATTCAAATTAAAGAGTTGCATCACCCCCTATGATCTCTAATCACATCCTCTTCACTTCCCACAGGCCAGCATGAGTGTAGGCTGCCATAACGGATCTTGTGACTTTATAGAAATTTTTGTCACAGTATTGATCATTATTTTCAGGACTTATCTCTAGTATACATGCCTCTTTCTTAGAAAATAAATTTGGGAAAATAAAATGCCTTGGTAAAACAAAACAGTTTTGTATTCCATTCCTTCTTTGTCCACTTCAAAAGAGAACTGGAAAATCTCCTCTCTAATCTCTATAATAGCAACGTAACTAAAGAGCCAAAGGAAACTCTTGGATCTTTCATTGATTCTTTTGAAAATTCTGTCTCTGTGCTCTTTACATCGGTTTGCAATAGAAAAACTAGTAACTGGCACAAAAGTTATTGTAGAAGAATTAACAAATAAATTCAGCACAACACTGTGTGAGGAATGAATGCTCAAAAAGAAATCACCAACTTATCACCAACTTTGAAAGTGTAACTACCATATTTTCAAGTGCCGCATAAGCAGAACGCCTCTGAAGGCCTGTTGGTGACAGATCAAAGTTCAACATTTTTGGAATCAAGACAAAAGTAGCTTCTTGGAATAGTTGTTTTAAAAATATTCTTATTGTTTTTCTTAGGACAGAGAAGTAGAAAAAGTAATGGAAAAAGGGAAAGGCTATATTTAATATGAAATGGAGAAATATAACATCCACCCAGATTGCCCTGAACAAAAATGCCACAGGTCACGCTGGCGTGATATTGGTGATCCCCCTGAACTATGACTCACTTTAGCCCAGGAAATCTCTGTATCCAAGTCTCCAAGCAAACCTTCCGAGTTGGATTTCTGTACCAGTTCCGTTTCAGTCACCGAAAGCCACTCCGAGAGAGAAGCAGCCTCTTTCTTCATTTTCCGGGCCAACTGGGATGCTCTTTCCAGGTCCTGTTTTCCCTCCGTTACCTGAAAAGAGGGAAGCGAGAGAGGACTAAACATGGATAATAGCTGAGGATCCAAACTGACTCGGATTGAACCCCAAGAGATATACAACCTTTATCTCTAGAAACAAGAGTTACTCACTCTTGCATTTCTGCAAGGAGACACTACACAGTCGTGGTCAAGTGTCAGGCAACCCTGGGTTTTCATCTCAGCAGAGCTAAGGGACCTTGATAGAGGTATGAGCCTCAAAAGGTTGTTATGAGTTTTAAAGGAGAAAAATACATACACAAAGGACTTGGCCCAATCCTTGCAACAAAGTTAAGGGATCAGTTAGTAGTATCTTTTACTATTTTGAACAGAAGATGCTTAGAATCATCTCAGTGGAGGACTCTGTTTAAAACACATTATATTCTAGCAATTTGAGGGGAAATAGCATGATTTTCACAATCATATTTTACAATTACCCACTTAATGAAAAATACAGTAAATGATTATGCAATAAAACTCTTTATTAATTTTTTTCTTAAAAAAAGCAAAATGAACTGAATTAACATTTACCAGGCTCTTGGTACATCTCACAAATGGTGTTAAGAAATCATACACGTTATGCAATAAAACCCACAACCACCTCTGTAATAGGACTATGACCAAGGTGACACAGCCATTGGATTAAGCCTGGTCTGAACCAGAAGCCTGAATTAGGGAACTGGTGTAAAAACCAGCAACACCATTCCCACGCATAAATTGCCCAGTCAATAAATAAATATAATGCTTCAAAAATAACTTCAGCTGTGTAATACCAAAATGATGCGTGGAGGAATGTGATCCAGTGGTACAGTGCATCAAAATGTATCAAAATCAACAACCCAATCTTGCAGAAGTGAACACCCAGGAAATATATGGACTGCCCATTTTCACTTGTTTGAAAGTGATTAACATTTTAGCTGGTTTTCTCTGGGCTCTTGTAGAAACTCAGTTACTATTTAATAACTTAAGAAGGATCTAAAATATAATCTAACACAGCCTTTTAATATTGCCAAGTTTTCAGTTCCACACTTTTTTTTTTCTTACTTCCCTGGATTCAAGACTGAGATTCTCAGTGAGAGAAGACATTCAGCCTACTGGACCCAGTCAGTAGATGACCCAAAACTCCCCCACCGATTCACTAAAATGCTCAAATTATAGCTGTTTCCTGAAAGGATTTTAAGTCCTGCTAGATCAATGTGATCTTCTTGTCACATAATATTTATTAGAACCCTGATGTTTGAACACTTTCAGTAGACTATTCAATTTAAATATCAATTTAAATTCAATGTTTAAAATTCTGATTTTAAAAATCCTAAATGCTATTATTGGTATAAACCAATAACCTGAGTTTAAACGGGGACTATTATTTTTAAAGTTTACTTTTGAAATGTCAATAGTCATTGAAAATATAAAGTGAATCTGCATTAAATATTAAAAATAAGTTTCAATAAATACAATTAGTAATCACTGCAATATTAGCACAAACATTTAAAAATTAATAAAAATTCTTGGAATCACTGAAAACATTATTAATACCATAAAATTTAAACACGCATTCTCCCAAAAGTAAAATTTTAAAATGCACGAGAGAGAGAGAGAGAGACACACTGAGAGACAGGGAGACGAGAGAGGTGGTGGTGCATTGCTGTCCTCACCTGGGCACCCAGGTCATTGTAGAGCACCTTCAGAGAAGTCAGCTGCTCGTCCAGCCCCTTGGGGTTGTCGGTTTGCTGCTTCTGAACAATGTGCCTTCCTGTTTTGATTACTGTCTCCACTTCAAGCTTGATTTCACTTAGAGTTTTATAGAGTTTCTTTAAAAAAAGACAAATCGCACACATCACAGTGAAAACCCAGTAACCCATTTCAGAACACGGCTTATCCAAATTGACAGCTATGATTTTACTACGGAGATCAAAGGGCTTTATCTTTTCCCGATTTGGATTCAAAGGTTGAGTAAAATGTCATCAAGTTTGCAATAACTTTTTTAAATCAGAAAAGAAAACAAACAAATGGCATTAATACTTGTTTAAAAAAAACACTCAGATATGTATTTTAAAAGTTTATGAAAGTTTATGAACATTTTCCCATCATAAAATGTGAAAATATCAGGACTAAAAATTGGAATGTCTATCATTTTTAAAATTATGACTTTAATAGTCCTAAATGCTATTATTAGAAAAAAAGGCAATTCTGACTATATTTCTGCCTATTGGTATTTGGAAGTATTAGCATTCTTATTTTTTTCCTTTCAATTCTGAAGTACCAAGTCTACTACATCGGTACATATTACTTATGTAATGAAAAGATATATGACAACTCAACACGTCAAGATGAATATGACTTTAAGAAATTTTAGTCATCAAGTCAAATTCAGAGCTGTCTTCATCTTAGTTACCTTAAACTATTCTGCACAGGTTCTCTTGTCTCCACTCATCGTGATCCTGACCTGAAACATCTCAGGTGGCTCTGTCACATAACAGACCACTGGGCCAACTCACACACAGTCAAGAATCGTGCTTGCTTTGTTGACCTCTATTATTTCAGTAAATATTTACATATATAAGTGTGTGCACACATGCACACACACACACACACACACACAGAAATGTATCCTATTTATTCATTCTTCCACCTATTTCAGCTTTTGAGTAATCAACCAACCTTTGGTATATAACAGACATGTGGAGATTACAGTTTGGATAAGCACAAAGAACTCATCCCAAAGTTTTGTCCTAAAAAGTGTCATCTTCAGCTTCTTCATGATTCTTCTCAAGCAGAACACTGATTCTAAGAGTGTGTATGTTTAGCCACATTTTAAAATGTATAAGCAATTGAATTTTAAAATTCAAGACTGCAATAGCAATAAGGCCTTCTAAATATTTTTTTTCAGATCTTAGGTTTAAACTTTGATTTAAAATTAATTTTCCTAGAGAACGATTTTTTCTGTAATAATATCCCTGACATCTGTTCTAAGTATAATTTCTTCTTCCATATTTTAGTTTTAGACTTTATAAATTAAAATTTAAAATTTAAGTATCCTTAAGAATCATTTTTTTTACATGGTAATATTCCTAACATCCATTCTAAGTATGGTTCTTCTAGCTACCTCAAATTTATCCTTTAAAAGTTTAGTTTATTAGTCATATTCTGCCCAAACCTTTTCTAACATCATACTGTGATTATGAGGGTTTCCTTTGTTTTTTAATCATATATATATATACATATATATACACACACATATATATACACACACACACACATATGTATGTATATTTATGCCTTTTCCCTTTTTTTTAATTTCATGACACTGTAATAATTGATTTTACTCCCTCCTATCTATCTCCCCTATCTCTCCTAATGTCTTTGGAGGAAAATACCACACTTCTTACTTTATAAACTGTTTTTCATTATTCACCCCTATTGTTAGCACACTGGAGACAAATACATATTGAGCAAACCATGTACGTTATGCTAGGTGAAGCCATATTTGCTACTGGAAAACCCAGTGGGCCCATTAACCACCAGCGCCCTCACCATACACTTGTCCAGGTGGGTCTGGATGACATCAGGGTCCACGTCCTTCACATCCAGCACATGCAGTTCGGCTTTCACACCATCCAGCACACGCTTGCAGTCAAGCATGCGCTGTTCGAAGTTCGCAGGCTTCTGGAAAAGCTGGAACTTGGTGGATACCTCTCGAAATTTCCTCTGTTTGAAGAAATGAAAATAATAAGAAATTCACATCAGAATGATAATCTCTCTCAACAGATGGTATTAGTATAACCATGCTGCTAAAAAGCTGTAAAAATAAAGGACCAATAAAAGCATTCCGTGAAGGAACTCAGCGAGGTTACCCAGGATCATACATCACTTGATATTCAGTGTGTCAGTCTTAGATATAATAAAAGGCTAAGCTGGCCTCGCTGAAATTAAAACTTCACTAAGTTTCTCACCTATTTGAAAACTACAGTCAGGAACCTAGAACTCAAGAGTATTTGTCATGAGCTCAGAGGGAAAGTCAATCTCACACACACCACCAAGAACTGAGTGGCGCCCGGTGTATTAGCCGCACAGAACTCACGGTGACTCTGCATTAGGGGGAAGACTTTTCAGGCTAACTTCTAAACCTAGCTTGCTATCTCTTCTCAACTCAACTATAGAATCACATTCGATATCTTCCACGCATGCAATAATTTGTTCCTGCAGCTCTGCCTGGGATGCAATGCACCAGCAATGTGTCACTCGACTCACTGTTCACATCAAAAAGAAGACCAAAGGCATCCAAGTAATCACTGCCAACACATCACTCCCCCTCTCACCTGCAGGACATCCATCTGACTTCCTCCTCTAGCAGTCCTGCCTTCCGGGGACGTTGGAGGCTGAGAGCGCACATTTCTTCTCAACTCCTCCAGCGTTAGCTCATGGGCAGAGATCTCGGCTTGCATTTTCTACAAAAAGATTAGAAGGGGGGAAGATTGTATTTTTTTAAGTTCCATATAATCATATATTACATAAGAATATGCAGAGCCCTGTTCAAGTTTCAGTAAGTTTGCTGTATAATAATAAAAACGCAGACTACTGTATGGTGTACACAAACTATGGTCTTTGCATTTGTCATTTCTAATGTTCACTGCTTATTTATTAAAAATGAATTTTCCCAATTTCATAGCTAAGAAAGCTATCGTTTCCCAGGGTTTCACAGAAAGGCCAAGAGAACCCCAAAACCCACATGCTGCCCCAAAAGCAAGGTCACCCTTTCTCACTGACTGCTGGTTTGGGATGTCAGGAGAGGCTGGTTCTCTTGCAGGTGAGGAGGCAATTACACTTGCTCTTCTGACAACTCAAACACCTCAGATCCATGGCAGTACCTGAGCTTCTTGCGGAACTTGGAGGGCGTCTACCCTGTCTGTCAGGTAGGTTGTGAGCTGCTTGTCCAGCTCTCGTAAGCCCTCCTGCAAAACTTGAAGCATGTGATCAGTTTCCCGCAGGACGTGGAGTTGTTTTTCCAAAGAAATCTGCTTGCTCTCTGCCTACACAGGGGATAAAACTGAATCATTAGTCTCTCAGCACAAACATAAATAGCTGAATATAAGAAAACCCTAGGATCTGATCACCAAGAAAAGAAATACAGGCTCTAGTTCAAGACTTTGGTGAGTAGTATGAATAAATAACTAGCAATGATAACAATGAAAAGGTCCTTCTGGTATCTTTTATATCTTGCAGTGAGTTACTCATTTTTACTTCTTTCTACATACAATGACAATATATAAAAATGTAAAGCTTTCTTACATAATATATTAAACAAAGAATTTGCCACTTATTATGAATTTAAGGTTTTTCAGGAACCAGCAATAAGCCTATCAACAAGGATATAAAATATAACAAACATCTATCAGTAGAGTGAACATATAAAGCTTTTTCCAAAGTCTGAAACAAATTCCATGCACATGTGTGTAAACCACTACTTGCTACACTTTTGAATCAAGCTTGATTCTTTTCCGGATCTCAGAATCAACAGTTATTATTTAATATGGATTTGAAAGCACTAATATCCATCTAACCCTCCTAGGGAAGAACAGTCTCCTTTCTCTACTTACTGATATGAGCATGCACGTTGCAATTCATTCTGGATATGCATCTAAGACAGCTTGGCATTTTATCACAACAGCTTATGTCAAATTCTGCGGGCCTAGTATTTACTAGGACAATATGAGTTATTCTTATATACAGCTACAATATAACTCAAAGGAAATGAAATAGTTCATAAACAGAAACCATCTCAAAGATAGATTTTTTTTTTAATCATCAAGTTTTGCCTGCCTATACAGCTAGGTTTACCCTTCCTCAGCTAGTATTTCAAAACCACAACACCCCCGTAATGTTGGCTACCAACTTTTTCCCTTGGTACAAGTTCTTGAAGTCAGGTCCGTCTCACAAACACCTAGTCTGCACTCATGCACGTCCAGTTCTTACCAATTGACTCAATTCTTCATATCGACTGTTGAAAGTCTCCAGTTTCTCACTGATTATGTCATCGAGGATCCCTCCATCGATCAGAGTCTGGCCCAGTTCCCGAATCTGGGTGCGATTATCCGCTGGATGTCGCAAAACAGACTCTAGAGACTGGACAGGGACGGGAGGGGAGAAATAATGCACTTACTGAGGTAAAATGTACCAAGGATCCAAAAGTCTGTTTTTTAAACAACTAATTTCATTTTCTATCCAAGAAAAAGACTAGCAATAATTAATTTTCAAAAATATCCATCATGGTATTAAACAATACATAAAATTGACAAAGCATGAAAGATGACATATGACAATACAATGTCATAAAATAATTTTAGTAATTATTAATTACATGAGGAAATGTTCATGGTGTGATACAAAGTTTGAAATCAGAAAACAATACTATAAAGCAAAATTATCTCAAACTGTTGATTGTTACAAAAAATAGGGACTCAGTTTTCTGTAACATATATAGAAAGCTAGGTACTATTTTGTATCATATTACAGATGGGAAAACTGAAGTTCAGAAAGCTTAAGTACTTTGCCTACATTCATACGGTAAAAAGACGAGCTAAGATTCCAACCTGACTCCTTATGATTTCAAAGTCTTTGATCCAGTTACTATAATGTACTACCTTCCAGCGTGTGTGTTAAAAAGTAATAACAATAATTAACAATAATTAGAACCCTGGCCAGTGCCTCTCAGTGGTTAGAGGTCAGTTTGGGCACCGAAGGGTTGCGGTTCAATTCCTGGTCAGGGCACCTACCTGGGTTGCGGGTTCACTCCCCGCCCCCCTCCCCCTGGGGCTTGTGCAACAGGCAACCAGTCGATGAGTCTCTCTCACATTGATGTTTCTTTCTCTTTCTCTCTTTCTCTCCCCCTCTTCCTTCCTTCCATTCTCTCTGAAAGCAATGAAAAAAATATCCTCAGGTGAGGATTAACAAAAAAAATAATAATAATAAGTAGGAAGAAATTTGCCAAAATGTTTAAAAGTATTTATCTTAGAGTTTGTTTTATACTTTTTCTCCATCTTCCATATTTCTAGAATGCACATGTTTTAATTCTCATGTCAGGAAAATACTCATTTTTAAATCAAGCTTTTCATTGTTTTCATGCTCTTCACCTCTCACTCTGCTCCTTGAACTGAGAAGTGCCATCTTTTCTCCCGCAGAGCATCCAGCTCCTGGGGTTCAGGTACCACCTTGGACTTACTTCTGACCTTCAATCCAGTCAATTATCACGTGTCCCTACAACTTCAAAAGCATATCTATCCTCTTCCTCCTTTTTTAAAAGCAACTCTATTGTCTTCATTTTTTATTTCATTTAAGAAACAGTTATTAAGTCGTCGCAAAAGAAAAATCAGGTGCATTTCTTGGCCTCAAGGAATTCAAGTCAAGCTCCTTGAACAGGATCCCACACTTCTCGCTCATCCCTCTCCACCCTGTCCTCCAACTTGTTACATCTGAAGATAACACGGTAGGAGTCATTGCAAACAGAGTCATTGCCATATCTTAGGAGCAAAAATAACTTTATGAAGAAACAAGAGAGCAATTGTCCTAATAACATAAGGCAGAGTTCTGTCCAGGGACTGGTAAAAAGAAGCAGGAAAATCACTCCAGTGCTTTCCTGATGTCTACAATACACTAATTAACAAACAAGTACCCACTTGGGGACTGAGTTAGTGAGTCACCATTAATCTAAATATAAAGGATGGTACAAACACTTCAAGCAATAGAAGGCAACAGTGAAAACTGCTGAGGGAGAAAATGTGTTGCTGGTGTAAGGCAGAATGTCCCTCATTTTAATACTCATTTGACTTCCCTACAACAAGAAATACCACAGAGGATGCAGATGCCCACCTCCAGGGCCTCGTTGATAGCGTCTGCCTTCTCCGGCAGAGCCTCTGTGCTCCTCATCCGTTCTTCCAGAGTGTCCAGCCAGCTGGTCTCAAGGTCCAAATAGTGAAGAAGTTCAATCCAACAAGACCATACCTCCTAGAGCAGGCAAGGAGGAAAGTGCATTAGACAAGCAGCCATTTAGAGATGCGTGTATCTCCAGCACTACCTATTCTCTCTACTCAACAATCACTGCATTTAGACAGGAGCATAGGCGGAGATCCAGAAACTGATGAAATTGGCATTTCAAATAAATGAAATAAAACCTCATTCTTTACTAAATCACATTGGACCAATCAGAAGGAGACGGGAGGCAAAGAGGAGCAAGCTGCTCTTTACAGGAAAATAAGTTCCAAGGAGCTGGTTAAAAGTAAAAAATAAATTATTTAATTAGTAGCAAAAAACAAAACAAAAAACAGGAGGAATATATTATTAGTTTGCTTTTAAACTAGAAAGGTAAAAGCACTCATAATTGCAACACTTTTTAACAATTATTTAGAAAACTGGAATTCCGTGGGTCTATCCTATTCCAACTCAGAGCTAATGGACGTAACAATTTGCTGTATACTCTTTCCAACTGTTTTCTAAATTCATATGAACATGTCTCTATATGCAAAGAAGCATATTTTGCCAAAATGGAGTTATACTAACTGTATTAATAGCAATCACTATTCCCCATTCCTATGAGGGATTTCAGGGGGATATATTTATACCCCCCACTTCCAAGGAGAAACAGGAACAGCCCCTTCCCCACAGAAGGGGAGCTTATTTGACTGATAAATGTAGGTAAAAGAGTTCCACATGGATCCTCCCAGTTGGTTCTCTTTCGGATCCACTGACTGAGAGAGGCATGTTCTGGCCTGCACTCCGACTGAGTTGTGTTTACCGGGTCAGGGGGCAGCGACTTTTTCCATTAAAGGCCAGACAGTAAATATTGTAAGTTCACAAGCTAGTCTGGTCCCTGCCACAGATTCTTCTGTTTATTTTGTGTGTGTTTTTGTTTGTTGTTAATAATCCTTTAAAAATGAAAAACATACAAACCATTGTTAGCTCACAGGCCATAGTGGAAGAGACACAAACCAGATTTGACCCTCAGGCTGCAATTTGCCAGCCCTTGAATAAGACTAAAAGAGAAATGGTGTGTCTGGTCCCCCAAATTTCTACAGGTGGAAAGCAGCAGAGACATTTACTCGGCTGCAAGCAGAGCCCAATTTCTTATGGGAAAGGAAAAATGAGCAGCATTCCCAGGAAACAGAACTGGTCCCTAATCAAGTACCAGTCCTGCCCCTGGTGGAGGGGTCCTGGCCAGATTTCAGAGTGACTTTTATTTCAACTCAGTCACTATTAACAGTGACTGCTATTTACCTTCCACTGCCCCCACTTTTTTGAATAGAGTGTCCGCTGAAGTTTTCCTATGTCTCGCTCACCTTTGAATGTGAGTGTATGGGGCATGATAACCTCTTTTTTTAATGGGCAAGTCTCCAGATTGAGCGGTGCCACACCTGCACCTAAAGAAACTGCCTTGAGAGTCACAGTTGTTTAGACCTGATGCTGGGTTTCGAGCTTGATGCTGTACCGGATACGCCTTGGGGAGTCCCTGGGACAGCGTAAGTGAATGTGGGAGGACTGTCACTAATGTATGACCAGAGGGTGGGCTACCGTGGATTAACTATGGCCACAATTTTTTTGCCCTTACTCTCATTAAATTCTTTTCTCCTGCCCTGGTACGTGGGTTGGCCTTGTGACTTGCTTAGACCACAAGAATGTTACAGATGTGACACTGTCGAATTGCAGACCAAGCCTTTAAGAGGACTGAATTTGGCTAGAGATCCTGCCTAGGCTGCTGATCAACTGAACGCTGTCTCCGTGTCATTCCTTCTTCGCCGACTCCGTCCACACCTTTGGGGACCCCTGGACCCGCTGGGGTTGGACCCCGGCAATGCTGTACCGGATACGCCTTGGGGAGTCTCTGGGACAGCGAAAGTGAATGCGGGAGGACTGTCACTAATGTATGACCAGAGGGTGGGCTACGGTGGATTAACGATGGCCACAGTTTTTTTGCCCTTACTCTCATTAAATTCTTTTCTCCTGCCCTGGAACGTGGGTTGGCCTTGTGACTTGCTTAGACCACAAGAATGTTACAGATGTGACACTGTCGAATTACAGACCAAGCCTTTAAGAGGACTGGGAGCTTCTGCTTTCTCCCTCTGAAAAGCCAGCTGCCATGTGGTAGAGAAGCTGTGAAACTGGAAGACCACGTGGAGAGAGGCCTGGGGATGAGAGGCCATCGTGATGTCCCCGCTGAGCCCCTAGCTGAATGCAGTCACCTGAGGGCACT
>NW_006285042.1:4185319-4204352 GCF_000327345.1 Myotis davidii | reverse complement strand
ATGCCAGCTTCTGGGTGATGATTACTTCAAGAGAGAAATGAGATGGGATGGAAAAGAAGAAAACAGGTTCCACTATACTAATGTACTTTATTTTAAAAACGAGATCTGGGAAAATATGGCAAAAAGTTAACATTAGTTATAGTTAAAAGATGTATTAATAGTATTACCTCTATTCTTCTGTAAATCTGAACTAGTTCCTGATTTCATATATTTTTAAGGAGCCTAAAAATAATCCAGGTGATACATCTGGATTCCTCTAAGAAGGGCATTCTCACTCCAATTTAGAAATTTGGTCTGTTTCTGCCCAATATTCCTTGGTAATTGCTGACATAATTTTAAAATAATTCCACTTTTAAATCCCTTTTTTCTTCTTTTTCATTTACCATTTTTAAAATATCAAGGCCTTATTTTTTCTCTTTTACCTATATCTTTTTTTTGCATTTTCCTTCTCTTCTCTCAAACTAATTTCAAAGTAACTATAAAAGTAATTCTCAAAGCAATTCCAAACCCTCATTCCTTATTATAAAATTGTCACCTCTAGATCATAAAGACAGCTTGAAGAAATGATACAATATATGGTGGCCTTTTGTTAGCCTAGGATAATTTGGGGACTCCGTTCATTATATAGCCCAGGCGGCATGGCTCAGTGGTTGAGCATCGACCTATGAACCAGGAGGTTGCTGTTCAATTCCAGGTAAGGGCATTGTGGGCTCAATCCCCAGTGTGGGGCATGCAGGAGGCAGCAATTGATGAGTATCTCTCATCACTGATGTTTCCATCTCTCTCACTCTCTCTCCCTTCTGCTCTGAAATAAATTAAAAAATCTTTTAATTAAAAAAATTATATATGAGGAGGGGGGGGAGAGTTAGTTGTTATTTTGGCTAGAAATAAAAGGAAAAGAAAAAAGGGCAAAATCAAGGGTGGTTATGACAGAGAAGAAAACATGCATAAGACTGTAGTGAAGTTCAATTCCAAGATCATTCAGTAGAAATAAGATTAGGCATGCATAACACTATATGTTGTGTTTACAGAATTTTTAATTTCTCAAATGAGTAACCTCCTGTATTTTACATCAGACAATATGTTAATAGTAAAGAGTGAGGTTTTGAGTTGTAGCTTTCTTATTAACTAGTCTCAATTACCCATGTTTATCTTTACCACAAAATAGTATCAGAACAAGCAAGTAATGGTTGAGTTCAGTTTAAATATTATAGTTGTGCTGTTTACCATTTTAGGATATACTTCAATATGATCGTTTATTTGAGGGTGAGCTGAATTTAAATTGAAATGTTCTTAAACTGTTTTCAATGACATAAAAGTCACACTAATATAGAAACAAATAAGAAAGAACTCAATTTTATTTTAAATAAAAAAAAAACTCATAGAATCATCTACATCTTAAACCCAATGCCCAGTTAAATACCAGCATATTCAAGTTCTGCTTCCTTTCAGGTGATTCTAACTGTAGGTGCCACTCTAAATAAAAAAATTTTAACACCTCAATTCCTGTCTGTGCACTAACTAGAAAAAAACAAAAGAGATGTTCACAGTACATTGTTCTAGAATCTATAGAATCTGCCTACAGATCACCTGTGATATGAAAAAGTTGATTTCACATATAAAAAATGTAGTCTTAAGATGTTAAATGACTTTCCCAAGAACCTTAATTGAGGGCAGATCTTGGTCTCCTATTATGATCCTGTATTTGGAAAAAAATGAAGTTTTTCCAAGAAATGGAAATGGTCAGTACATTACAAAGTTTTAATCTCAGAAACACATCCCTGAACAAATAGCATACCTCGAGCGTGTGGCACTTTCCGCGAATTCTGTTGCAAAGAAGCTGGTAATTCTCTAGCACAACATTCAGCTCAGATGTCAACTCCTGGCCACTAGAGGGCACCTTTTTAGCCATTAACTTGATGTTATCCTTCAGAATCTTCACTCGCACCTCCTTCTGCAGCACATCCTCTTTCGCCCTCTGTTCCAAGGAAGGAGAGAGATGAAAATTGTTCCCCTTTCTCACTAACCAATGTCTTTCTTTTTCCTAAAATAACTAAACCAAAATTAAAACGTCTACATGATTTCAACTACCTAATTTAGAATATTATTTAGGTAATCACTAAAGAGACTGCTTTTTGAAAAAATACAATAATAAAACAAAATAAAATACTAACTATAAAATCTCACTCATTATATGCCCCAATGAGTACAGTCCCACACAAACACTTTCGTTTAATAACAGGCAGGCAACGTTAGCACGTAAGCCATCCTTAAGTTATGTTTACTGACGTTAAATATTTTCAAAGTCTGGGCCCATGATAAGCATCTAAGTGAATTAATTTTAATCAGCCACTAGAGTTCTGAAAATATTAGACTGAAATGAATAAATGGTCACAAAAGTTGAGATGCACGATGGTAGAGATGTCCTTTAAAAATTATGCAAATGTATTTTTCTCTCTGTGACATCGGTATATCTAGCCTTCTGATACTGAACAGCGTTTCCAAGATGATGAAGTTATACTAGGAAGATCTGATCTAGAAATAGTTCTTTCCTGACTCGCACTCTGCACTTAGGATAAAGTCTCACGTTCAGGGAAATCAACCACAAACAGCTTTACACTTTCTTGTTCAGCTTTCTTTATTTCTCAATGGTTTTAAACTTTCCTAGGTTGGATAAAATAGTTAAGAGTTTTTAAAATTCAAATGGTTGTTTGGAAAAATAAAAATAGAATGTTGCCCAATCAAGGGTGTTAAATCTCATTTTTCTAAACTCTCATCCCTAGAGACTTAAATAAACCACAAATCTACAAAGCCAGTACTGTAAAGAAAATAAATGAAACAAGATGGTTCTTAACGTGGCAGGCTACCTTTAAAATACCTTATATACTGAATATTTTTAAAGACTAAAAAAAAAAAAAAAAAAAGCTACACTAACCCGGCTGGTGTTCCCAATGGTTGGGTGCTGACCAATGAACCAGAAGATCAAGGTTCATTCTCAATCAGGTCATATGCCTGGGTTGTGGGCTCGATCCTCAGTGTGGGGCATGCAGGAGGCAGCCGATCAATGGTTCTCTCTCATCATTGATGTTTCTCTCTCTCTTTTCCTCCCCCTTCCTCCCTGACATCAATAAAAATATAATTTTTTAAAAAAAGGATTAGATTTCATCCATGCACTATTATATATGACAGAGGCCTTTTATTGTACTTGTATTTTCACAGAAACATCTTTCTTAGTGTAGCTTTTTACAAAATATATATTTTTTAAAAAGCTACACTAAGAAAGATGTTTCTGTGAAAATACAAGTACAATAAAAGTCCTTTGTCATATATAATAGTGCATGGATGAAATCTAATCCTTTTTTTAAAATATATTTTTATTGATTTCAGAGAGGGAGAGATAGAAACATCAATAATGAGAGAGATTATTGATTCGCCGCCTCCTGCAAGTCCCTTACTGGGGATCAAGCCTGCAACCTGGGCATGTGCCCTGACCTGGAACTGAACCGTGACCTCCTGGTTCACAGGTTGACACTCAACCACTGAGTCATACAGGCTGGGCAAAATCTAATACTTTTAAAAATATATCTGCAGAGATTTTTGCTTTAGTTACACTTTTAGGCAAGTTAACTTTGGCCTAAAACATTTAATGTGTTGCTTAATCTTATTTTTTAAAATAGCCTTTAATCACTATCTCCTTTGGCTTGGACACTGAAGGAGACTTGAAGTGAGGTTGGAAATTTGGGAATGATGCCCAGTTCTTTTATCAAATTTTTTTTAAAAAGTGTTCAAGACTATTGACAGAGGAATATAAGTTCACGGAAAATATATCCTGTGGCCCTAGCCTATATTAAATCCCTTGACAATGTTCCTACTGCAACTCTACCTGCTCTAACAAACCGCTTATATACATGTGTGCCCCATGTAGTAACTGGAAGAACACATCTGATGAAATAAGGATAAATCCCAAGCAAATTGGGAAGTCTTTCTTGTTCCTAATGAAAAAAAAATTATTCCTGAAAATTTTTGGAAATAGTTGTGATGGTTGCACAACATTGTGAATGTGATTGATGCCACTGAATTTTTTTAATTCATTCTCTGTGATTCCCCAAGGTTCTAATATAAGAAAACATCTCAGGGCCCTACATGGATTCAACTCATGGGCCACATTGAACTTCCTTCCCTTACTAGAATCACAGCAGCTCCCCTTCCTCTTTTTTTAATTTGAAATCCTCTTATGAAAGATTATGTACCATTGATCCTTGAACAACACAACGGATCAAAATTCATGAGTAACTTTTGACTCCCCCAAAACTTAACTACTAAGAGCCTACTGTTGACCAATAACATAAACAGCCTTACCAATTACATAATCAATGAACACATATTTTGTATGTTCTATGTAAGGTAGAGAAAAAGAAGTTATGAAGAAAACCATAGGAAAGAGAAAATACATTTACAGTATTTATTTTTCAAATTCTGTGTATAAATGCACGCTAACAGTTCAAACCTATGTTGTTCAAGGGTCAATTGCACAATCATGGTTTATAGCCAGATGGATGATTGTTTGTGTGACTGATTGACTTTAAAGGGAGAGATAAAGTCTGCTGACATTGACTGTCCCAGCCTCACCTTCATTTCTTCCACAGCACTCGCAAGTTCTTCCGGTGACTTGTATTCAAAATCTTTCTCCAGGTATTCTTCTTCCTCTTGAGTCAGCCATTCCTGCATCTCTGACAAGTCTTTCTTCAGGTTCACCACTTTTTCCTGTCTTTCAGACAACCTATTTTTCTGAAAAGAAATATAGATAAGAAAAGCCATTTAGCCAAATAAACAAGTATTAATACAGTAAATGTCAACTTTCTAATAGCTAATGACAAAGTGGAAACTCTCCACAAAGACCCTGGCAGTTAAAATTCAGATAAAAGCCTCTACACACTTTCTGCTGATGCTGTGAAAATATAAGCAATAATAAAAACAATAATGATATCTGTGTTTCTAGTTCACATTTTGGATATTAATCTAATCTGGACATATCTATAATAATAAAAGCATAATATGCTAATTAGGCCACACATCCTTCTGGACATCCTGCCAGACAACCTTCCTGACAAAGCCGGGCTGTGAGGGAAGCCCAGGTACCAGATGCCAGAGGGAAGCCGGTGCCAGCAGCCAGGAGAAGGAAGGCCTACTCTTGCACGAATTTTGTGCATCGGGCCTCTAGTTTATTATAATTTTAAAAATGCATAACTTCCCAAATGAAGGAACCTAACCTACAGCAATAAAAGCACATGTTACAAGAAATTTTACTGTAGCATTGTTTATTGTAGGGAACAAAAAACCTAAATGCAACCAAAATATCCATTTTCTCCTTTTTAACAAAATTTGCTGTAATTATTTCAATTTTAAAATCATAGAAGAGGAGGCTATTATTAACAATGTTCATAAAATACTGCTCTAGAAAATTTTGGTTTTGATAATTGATTATACTTGTATATTCCACAGAGACACACAATGTTACATGAGAAAATAGGGGTTTTTTCTCAACCTGGTTCAATAACTTCAACATTTCAGAGAAACCTAAAATGCTTCCTAAGAACTCCTCCCTCTTACTGCAAACTCACTACTAGGGGAGAGATACCGTCCACAGAGACCATGCTCACTCGCTATTCACCCTCCCCCTCCAGTTCAATCTCACGACAGCGCCACCTGCCAGGGCTGCTTGGCTGCACAGCCGATAGTGACCAAAGGCCAGGACAGGAAGAGATGGCTCTCCTGAGAGTAAAGGGCATGGTTTAGTGGCTTTCCTGTCTCCACTCTCCAACCGATCACAGTCATAAAAATAGAAAGGGGTCCAACAGGAGCTTTGATCTCACACCAGTCTGGGACTCTGAGAGCCTGGCCAAGGCCTGGCTGATCAAGAGTTTAATCTGATCAGCTTCAGCTTCACACACACACACACACACACACACACACAAACATACTTCTTGGGCCCCACTTCCAAAACATTCTCTTTGCTAGTTTCTGGACACTAGTTAGTCATATAATTTTCATGGATCTATAAAGAAATTCAAAAAAAAAACAAGAGAGAGAGACACTAGCAAACTTTTCAGAAAAAGCAAAGCTCAAAATTGTAATTAACTCCCCTGAAATTATAAATTTTCTAATATCTGGCATCATAGTGTGCTTCCTTTCATGAGATCCTGGCTAGGTCGAATAGATGGCATGGACTGGTTTTTGCTTGTTGATTGATTTCATATGCCTGTCCCTTCTTAGCAAAATAAATATTTGGCAGCATTATGTTTATCTCAAACTTCTTCAACCTTTTTACGACTCAATGAAATGCAATAGTCTGGAGGGTTGCCTCCTGCTGAGGACACTGAACCACGTTCCCCATATTCAATCCCATGTTTTGAACCAGCAATAATTCACAACTAATTCCATATTGTCATATGTGTGCATGGATACATGTGGATATGGAAAGAGAGACGGATATAGATCTGAACGTCTATGTCTGTATCTGTCTGTATGTATCCATCACCTTCCTGGCTTCTCACTGCCACTTCGAAACCATTTTCCTTATTTACTACCCCAAAAACCCCACTCAAGCATATAGCAACAGATTGTAGCACACTTTGAGAAATCTGAATTTGGCTAAATTATTAGATGACTAGTGACTCAACGCGTGAAACTGTGTGAGGCCGGGGACCCCACCAGCACCGCGGGCAGCCCTGAGTCCCGGAGTGCCACAGCCCCGCAGGGCCGGCGCCCCAGGGCACAGGGGGCTGGCGAGGCGGGTGAGCGAGGCGGCCTGGCTCTAAGAAAGCCGCCCTGGGCCTCCCCGGGTTACCTGTCGCTTCCCCCGAGAAAAGGGCCAAAGGTGGCGCCAGCGGCAGCAGCGGCCGCCGCCGCGGGACCTTGGCACACAGCACGACATGTCTGCGAGTCAGTCTCTCCATCAAGGGAGCGGGGTAGGGACTGTTATAGAACGGGGTTGCCTGGCTACGGTTCCACGTTCTGCTGGCTCCACGGTCCGGAAGTGAGGTCACAGTTCTCGTCCGGAAATGAAATCACTGCTCCTGTGTAAGGAGAAGCTCAGGGGAGGGGTCCAGCCAGTGACCAGGGAGGATTGCTGTCCTGTTCATACCCCAGGTCCAGGCTGGGGTGGACGTGGAGGGTGGGCAGCTCCCGCTACCCCAGGTTTATCCCGACCCCGGAGCTGAATTTCATTTCCCCGGGGGCGGTGCCCCCTGCCCTGATGTTTAGCCCACGGGGCTGCGGGACTCCCCCAAGTCCTGCCCAGCGGCCGGCCAGCGCCCTGCGGGGCTCCCCAATGCACCTCCGGGTCAACTTCCCTCCGGCGCCCTCGTGCGCAGCCTCAAGCCCCGCCCCGCCCGCCTGCACGCAGCCATCTTGCGATGGCGTGAGGACCACCTAGGCTTTTATTATTAAGTATTATAAAATATTTTTTTAAGTATGGTCATGGTGTGGTGGTTTTGTGTAATAGTGTCCTCATTGAGGGGTGAAGTGTTATGATATTTCCAAATCCTTGTCAAAAGTACATTTTTAACCAAAAACAAAAGAAATATAGATGTATGTATATATGCATGTAAGAGAGCAGGGGAGAAAATGAGAAAGTAAACATGGTAAAACATTAAAAACGGGCAAATTCAGAAACCATTATGAGGCTGCTCCCTGTACCATTATTTCAACTTTTCTTTCCGTTTAAACCTATGCAAATCAAGCAACTTGAGGGGAAACCATAAAAAAAAATACTCAAGGATGCAATATAAACTTTTTAGATAAACATTAACCAAAAAACATTGTATTAAGAGATATACTATCCACAGGGCTGTCTGTGAAATATTCCTGTATTTCACATTTTCTCCTCTCATTTTTTACCCTTTCCTCACGCCACTGCTGTTTCACTAACAAAAGAGAAGCAATCAGAATAGTCACTTTCCCTCCCATTACCATGGAGAAACTCTGCATCGGCAATTCTTTCACTTAGAGAGTAAATCTCGTTCCCTCTCACACACAATCACAGACTTCAGAAATTATGTTCCCTCAATCTCTTCTGCATCATTATTTTCTCCTTCTAGGCGAGGTCCTTCTTTTCGGCATGCAAACATCCTATAGTATCTCTTACTTTTAAAAATTACAAAAACATCTCCTTGGATGCCTATGGGCATCACCTACCTCATTTCTCTGCTCTCTTGAATAGAAAAATGTCTCAAAGCTAGTTACACATGCTGTCCCCGTTCCTCACTTCCCGTTCTCTCCCCAACATTCTGCAATGTCACTGTTTCCAAACCACTTCAACAGTCACTTTCTCAGGGTCTTTAAAAGCCTCCATTTGTCAAGTCCAGCACCAGGCTCTGTGGGGCGCTTTCTCCACCGGCCTCCGGGACCTCACACTCTCCTGGCGTTTCTCCTCTGGCCAACCTTCCCTTCTCAGCATCCTTGGCCTCTGCCCCTTCCTCTTTCCAGAGGTAAGTGCTAAAGAACTCCACCTGCATGTTTAATAAGGACCTCGACTTGAACCCTTCCAGATGGAAATCATCATGTCACCTGCTCCAACAAAAGCTTCTGCTCCTTGCGTCTCCACCATTTCAGTAAATGGCACCACAATTCACACAAAGTGATCATTTTTGCAAAATTCCTAGCCTGTCCTTGACTGCTCACTTTTCTTATATCACACTTCCAGGCCATTACTAGACTCTCATCTCTACTTACAAACCACAGTCCACACCTAACATTTCTCATGGCCTCCACCATCATCTCCCCAGTCCAGGAGCCATTCTCTCTTAAGGCAGCAATGACCTCTTGCCTTTCCAGATGAATCCAGAGTGATCTTAAAAGATCTATCACATGTCACTTCCCTGTTCAAAACTCTACAAGTTGCCTTCTGTGTGATGTTATCCTTGAAACAGAATCCCCCACCTTCGTCTCCAAGGCCATAAACAGTCCAACTCCCTTCCCACCTCACATCTCACCGCTCTCCAGCCCACTACCTCCCCTGCTCACTCAATCCCAGCTGCAGTGTCTTTCTTGTTCTTTACTAAGCACAACAAGCTCATGCCCACTGAGGAGCCAAACTGGACAATTAGTATGCTCTCTGGTTTTCAGACTGTATGGACTATAACAGTCAATGTTATCAATGGAATCTACCTCTTGAAAAACACAGACAGTAAAGTTGAGAAAACTTACCTCCCTGCTATATTTCTCCAGTTGGGTTTGGTAGTCAACTAGTTTGGTCTGCACCCAGGTTTTGATTCCAGCAACTGGACAACTTCGAAGGTGTGTCTCTATTTCCTTCATGTCTTTCAGCGATGATTCCACTGTATCTATTTCGTTAACAAAAGCCTGAACACATAAATTAAGACCTTGTTGAGTTCATTTCCATAGAGGTGTATGCCATAATTATAGTTTGCTTTTATCTCTGCAAATATTGTAAGAACGAACGTTTGGGACGCAAAAGTTTAACTGCTTCAGAAATATTGTGCCTTAAGAAATTGATTTCACCTGGGTGCTTCATATAGACATCTGCCAAATTAGATTGGAAATACTTGACTCTAAGCAGGAAATAGCACTTTTAATTAATTTAGAGAAGCCTAATGATTTTACCAAATATAAACTGTATGCAGTATTAACAGGAAATTTCAACTATTAAGTATGTTTTTCTTAATGCTCCACCATGTGGCACAATAAGAGCAATATGCAATTGGTAATTATGACACTAAGATTGTCATCATGGCATAAAACGGCAGCTCTTGTTCTCTCTATCCAAATTTCTATAACCATGGCCAAAAATAAAATATAAATAATCAGTCACTTTTTATTAACTCTAAAGCAAAGAAAGCTTTATAATGAAAGATATTTTATCTCAGTGTACTGTCATATCATATTCTAACAATGTTAATAATAGCCGCAAATAATAAAGGAAAAGAAGAACATGTTATTTATAACAGCAGGTCCCCTAGGTCAGCAGGGCTCACCGAGCATTGGTCAAGCTGCCTTTGTAGCCCTTCAGCATCTCCCTGGACAGACTGCTCTTCCATTAAGAAGTCTTTCGCACCCTCCATCCACTTATCAATGACTTTCGAATCAGCCTAATGGAACACAATAACAAAGGGGGATATTACTCAGTGACATCCAACCTACTGCATCTCAAAATCTATTGCTACTGGAAAAAAAGACATTTGTTTAAAACTTTGATAGCATCATTTTCATTTACTTATTTCTTTTAATATTCCAATTTTAAAAATAATAATTTTTCTTCATAAATAACTTGATTCCCCATGATTTGACAGTTCCCTGATCATTCTAGAAGTTTCAAAACACTCCCCAGTGAACCAAGCTATTTTGCCTCAATGTCAGTGGTATCTATGATTAAAACTTCAAATTACAGGGGAAAAAATGCTTTTCTCGGTATAAACAGCGAAATATCTTTTGTTCATACACAATTTAGAACAAGATTTCTTCTACAGTTAGCTACTCAGAGAAGAAATAAATAAAGAGCATAGTGGAGAGAATGAAACAGGTTGTTCTTAGTTCTGCTGGATGCTGTTATCTGAGAGCCCAGGACTGTCCGCTGCCCAGCTCCACGCTTTCATCCACAATGTACTAATACCCACAATAGCCCGATGCTGTGTATGGTGCTGGGAGGTCTAAAACAATTAAGAAATGAAATGTTCTGAAGAGGGAAAGAAACTTCAGAGACAGCAACATTGGGAGTGGCCCTGAAAGAATGCAAGTCAATAGGTCCAACTTGATCTCTACCACTGGAGAAAAGTAATGGTCATTTCTTTCCAAGGCCTCCCATAACACCATCAGTCAGTCTGACTTCTTAATTTCCTTTGTAGTAAGCTCACTTTGTTTCCTTGCACCTTCGTTGGTTCTTTGCTCCTTGTCCAACCCATGGAATAAATATAAATTTTCTATCCTGTTCAAAAAATACCTTCAGATTTAAAGGCAACCACCATGCCTCCCCTTAGTCTTCCATTGGTTAAATATTCCCAATTCCTTCCATGATGGCCCTAGGACATGATATCCAAGTATTGCCCTCCCCTCTCTGATCAACACGTTCTGGAAACTACATCAACTTTTTAATGTCCTTACAGTATGTACGCCACACAGAACTGAGTATTCTTATAATGTTGGGTTGAATGACAACAAAGAAAGCTAACTGGTATTTCACCTGCAGATAATTACATTCATGAAATGCCACCTAAAATTCTTTAAGTTTTATTTTTCCTACTGTAGGGTTGTTTTGTTTCTTTTGTCTTTTATTTGTTTATAGATATATTATTCACCAAAAAATGGTTAACTGAAACTCCAAAATTCCCATAACTTCTACAAAATTACATTTTCCCTATCTTGTATGGCTTACAATTAGGAGTTGATGTTTACAAACAAACTTTGCCTTGTTAACTCACAAAATGATTTGAATTTTTAGTCCCCCTACTTTATTTTTAAAAAAATATTTTTATTGATTTCAGAGAGGAAAAGAGAGGTAGAGAGAGATAGAAACACCAATGATGAGAGAGAATCACTGATTGGCTGCCTCCTGCATGATTCATAGGTTCATAAGTCGAAGCTCAACCACTGAGCCACACCGGCCAGGCTAGCCTCTCTACTTTTATATCAGCTAACCCTCCCAGCTCTCTCTTACTTGCAAATCTGAGAGTGAAGTATTCCTTTTCTGTTGATTTTTTGGGGGTAGTTGGGTTTTCTCAGGTAAAAAATAAAGATAATGGCAGTGCCTACCTGAGCATTCCCCTGTGAGGACACCATGTCATTCATTATTCAACAAATTTTCAGTTTACTTTTCAAAATATAGGAGTCAACCTAATACTAGCATCCAATTAACTTTCCATCTCCTCATAAGGTTACTATAAGAGATTTTCTCAAATACTTTACTGAAATCTAGGCTTGCCAAAAATGATGGTTTGTAGCATTATTTGAACTAAATGAGCAAACATGAAGTGTGACTCTATGAATCTGTTATTCAAATAATCTAATATCCCTCCCCCCCCAAAAAAAAATAAGTTTAAAAGAAAATCAGTCCTTAAAGGAAATGAGTCTAGGCAAGGCTTATGAGTGGTGTCCATGTTGATTCTTGGCAACCACACAGTCTTTGCTAAGCACATATAAGACCTCTGGTTGGTCATTTATCTTCAGCCAAGAACCAACATCAATCTTACTTCAGGTCTTTAACTTCTAAAAAATGTTCCCCTTTAATTAGGACTTTCATCCATCTCCATCTTTCTGGTAATTTCTTACAAAATACATGATGTGACCTTGAGATCATGGGTAAAAATCCCAGGTGACTTGGGATGTAGATTTAGGCATCTGAAGGATCTGTGTAGTTTTTCCACCTAACTCAGAATTCAGGCTCTAATGCACTCTCAGTAATGACTATTCCACACTTTCTAGTTTGCAGGGCCATTCTCTGATGAAGATGGAAAGCAACACGTGCTAATACACTGAGGCCTTTCTGTCTCTATTAATATTATACCACCCTGCACAACCACCTCCTCCCTTTTCCATACACAGCTGTGAAAGCCCTTTTATCCCACTGCGCACTTCCCACAGCTCCCTTTCCGTCTGTTCTTTCGCCGGCCTGCTCCTGTTCCACAGGCCCGTGCTACTCTTACTCTTCGCATTGCTTGCTTTGGTGATATATCTCTTCTTTGTATTGGCTCCAGCATTTGAGGATCTTACCACAGAAGACTGCTTAGGAAGACATGGTCAGGACAAGTGGGGGTGGGTGTGCAAGGAGACAAAAGTACAAGAGAGAGCCCAGCCAGCGTGGCTCAGTGGTTGAGTGTCAACCTATGAACCAGGAGGTCAGGGTTGGATTCCCGGTCAGGACATGGGCCCGGGGTTGTGGGCTCGATCCCCAGTGTGGGGCGTGCAGGAAGCAGCCGATCAATGATTTTCTCTCATCATGGATGTTTCTATCTCTCTCTCCCTTTCCCTTTCTCTCTGAAATCAATAAAAAAAAAATCTAAAAAAACAAGAAGAGAGAAAAGTATGAACCTCCTATAGAGTTCATCAAGAATTCGACCTGCCCATTTAAGTTGCCGCCACTTCTGCACTGTCGATCTCCATCTCGAACGTTTTAAGATTAGCAGGAGCATCACTGCCATATAACTGACAATTCAGGAAATCTAGTTTTGAATAAGGAAACTGACAGTTACCTGGGCCAAGGCTTTCTGACATTTGCATGGAAGCTTCATGCTGCAAGGAAGTTTTAGTCACAGTCAGCCCTGACTGGAGCAAGTGGCCTGCACGATCCCCGTTGCTGGCGTGAGGGAAGTTTTATGGTGTCAACTCCCACCCTTCCTCCCTCTCTCTCACACACAGACCATGTGGAGACACCCAATTCACGCACGCCCATCCTTGCTTACACCTTCACTACGAGGACAAAGAAAGAGGAAAGCAGCAAACACCAGCCATGCAGACCAACTGACCACAGATAGGCATCTGAAAAGCTGTTTTCACAACCAAGAGCCCCACATGGCCCTCGACCATGCTGAGTCCTAGCAGACAGCATGCCCCCAGGAAGAGGAAGACTACGGTCTTAACGCCAAGCTTAGCAACTTTCTAATTTCTCTTCTTTCAGCCTCAGAAGCTTATAGGAAAAATAACAAATACCTTGCCTGAAAAATTCCTGAAAAACAGGTAATGTTTGCAAAGGTTCAGAGCCGGGATACAATACAAGGTAGCTACTATTACTAAGATCTACAAAACGGAGTGCTTTAGGACCAAGATTAGCTCCATAAGAGTTACCACTTCCAAACTCTGGTGTTTATTCCCATTGGAGACTCCACAGAAATAAGCAAGGGTGAGTACATGTTTGCTTAAGGGTGTTTAATGTTTTTTAAATTACTGCCAACAGTAATGCTTGTTCTGTCATATAACTGTTGAAAAGTAACTGTTTAAAAATAACAGTTTGAAGAACTGCTACTTATGATATTTCCTGACTGAATCCAGCTCAGCGGAAGGAAGCCAAATAAATGAGGAAAGGCCCGACTTTAAAAATACCTGGAGAGCAGCATCACATAACTGCCCCTGCCAGCCACACCAGGGGGAGGGTCACTAAGACCACTGCTAACACCAGAGAGGGAGCTCTGCTCCGCCCTCCCGCGGCTCCTCTTTCCTTGGAAGAAAAACATTGTCTCACTTCACTTGTAATAACATTCCCTGTGATTTAAAATATATCAAGCCCTGGCAGGTGTGGCTCAGTTGGTTGGGCATCATCCTGTTCACCGAAAGGTTGCTAGTTCGGTTCTGCGCCAGGGCACATGGCTGGATTGCAGGCTTCATCCCAGGTGGGGTTGAGCAGGAGGCAGCCGATCATAGATGTTCTGCTCTCACATCGATGTTTCTCTTTCTCTCTCCCTCTCCCTCCCTCTCTCTCTAAAAGTCAATAAAAATATTTTTTAAAAATACCAAAAGTTAGCTCATCTTTCATTCAATCATTCAGCAAAGAGGGGACAGAAACAGTGAAAGAGCTCACATGCAGAGTTTCTCTGTCCAGTTAAAAATCACTGCCCTGATACACTGTGAGCTTCTGATGTACCAGGAGCATTTAATGTTTCCTCCACCTCCATCCACTTGCAGAATACGAACATATTCATTGAATCAATGAATACATGAATATACTGTATATTGGATTAGGCAATTTCTAATGTCCTATCTTCTTTGGGGGACCTCAGTCATTTAAAAACTTAGTATATTTCTTAAATAAATGTCATTATTTCACATGCAGAAAAACTGTAAACTGCATTATTTACAATAGGCAAGATGTGGAAGCAACCCAAAGCGCCCATCAGTAGATCAGTGGATAAAAAGTTGTGGTGCAGATGCATAATGGAATACTACTCGGTCATAAAAAACAAAAATACAATGAAATCTTACCTTTTGTGACAGCATGGGTATTATGCTCTGCGAAATATGTCAGATAAAGAAAGACAAATACCTATAATTTCACTTATATATGGAGTCTAAAGAAAAAAAAATAAAGAAACAAAAAAAATAGAACCAGACTCATAGATACAGATAATAGACGGATGGTTGATGGAGGGGAGAGGGCTGGCAGATGAAAGAGGTGAAGGGATTAAGAAATACAAATTGGTAATCACAGAATAGTCCCAGGGATGCAAATTACAACGTAGAGAATATAGTCAAATAATATTGTAATAACTATGTATGGTGCCAGGTGGGCACTTGAAAAATCAGGGGGACTACTGTGTAAAGTATATGATTGCCTAACCACTCTGCTGTACAGCTGAATCTAATACAGAATATGGAATGTAAACAGTAATTGAAAAAATTTTTAAATTCTATAATAAAACATGCAAACTGTAAGTACTATCTGGATCAGCCATTTCCCACTCCTATTTATACTCACAAATTCTCAGATATAAAATGATTAATATGGTAGTTTTGAAAAGCAAAGCATCAAATATTCTAGTTCGGAGGGCCAAATTCTGCATTGACCATTCCTACTCCAAAGCACGGATCTGTAAGCATGTGGAGGGGTAAGACCTGCTGTAGGTCACAGAAAAGCAATGTGAGGTCACTAAACAATCCCTTTACCCTGTCACAGCCTCTCCCAGCCCAGCCCCTGAGCCAAGGGCGGAGGAACTCTGAAGCTTGGCAACTCTGGGCTGAAGACAGTGAGATTCCAAGGTACACAATCACCTCCCTGAGATTTTGTTTACAGCTAAATTCTTGGCATTTTCTTTTGCTCCTCCCCCATCTTTTGTGATTTCCGCAGCTTTTAAGCAGTCCATTTCTAAGCCAAGACATAAGAAAAAAAAAATTGTGAAACCAGAATTAAAACAGTCATTTAAGGTAAGAAGGCTTCTATTTTATTTGGTTTTATAATATTCATTAACTTCTACAAAAGTGCCATGACCTCATTTCGTGGGGAAGACTAGCAATGACATTGCTACATTTCTTATCTGAAACTAACAAAGTTCCTAAATCTAAGGTTTAGAATGCATCAGTAAAATGAAGTAAAATGTATTCAAAATGAGGGGGGAAAACCTTCTGAAATAATTCTTTCAATTATATATTATCTTGAAAGAGTTAAATCAGCCATACTGCACATTACTCTGAGGAAGTAGTTAGCACTGTGTTTTTACCCTAAAATGCTTCCCAAAGTACTGTCAGAGCCTGCTTCTGCATGTCTCAGAGCGCCACATGCCCCCTCCGCCCTCTGGGTCAGAACACAGCATGCAGTCTGTTCACTGTGTGCCTGTGACTGTTCAGCCATTGAGGAAATTGTGTGACTGCACAGGTGTCCTGCCATTTAGGGTTTATAGATCCAACCTCACTAGGGAGGAACAATGGCTAAGATGTCTGAATGTGCCTTCAAAGTAGTTAACATTCACACCTGCTTCCTTGCTGGAGGCCAGACAAGGTTGCTATCTATCCTCAAAAAAGGCATGCCTTGGGGGAGGACAGACCAGCAGGTCTAGCAGTAATAAAGGCTGTAATAGAGGCTGGCCTGAGATGGCGTAAGGTGTACCTGAAGGTGTAAACAACAGAGAATCATGGAGAAGGGAAGACCGCTGTGGGTGCTGTGGTAAGCAAGATTCAAGATAACTTATAGAAGCAGCTTCCTCTTAAAGGATGAGTATGAGCTGAGAAGGATGGAAATTCCCAGCAAGTGAGGGACATTTCCAGAGAAAGGTAATTGTCCAGGGTGGTCTTAGAAACCACCACATTGTCTCCTGACCCAGCTCAGCTCACAGAGGAGAATGCAGGCAGCGTTTGAGGGAAAGGAACAGGCAGGCTCGAGAAGACATTTGGGAAAACACTTTGTATTAACCTGGAAAGACAACCAGATTCTTTCCAGAAGTGCAACACGGGCGCCAGTGTGAACAAAGAATTCAAGAGGAAAGAAACTGGAAGCAGCAGTCAGATTTTAAGGGTGATGAGACTGTCAGGGCAGGAGGTGACTTGAGAGTCTGCACACAGCTGGAAGGGGCTGGCGGTGGGGTCCAAAGAGGCGGGAGTGGCGGGAAATTTAAGGCAGTTTTGTGTGGGCCTTGAGGATGGTTTCATGGTCCCACAGCTACACCACAATGCAGGAGATCTTGAAAAGCAGAAAGGAAACAACAAGAAGCATCTTTCAGCCCCGAATCAAATGTATTGTGGCTGGGAATAAGCAGCCTCGGAATTCTATCGTATTTAATTGCCATCACTCATAAGGAAATCTTGTCAGTAAAATCAGCAATAACAAATTACCTCTTTTGTGGATTTTTTAAATGTTTTGCTGCCTAGTAGGAGTGGGAGGACTTTCCATGAGGTAATTTTAAATGCACCAATTAACATTTTAACTCTTAATTACAGGAACTGAGGTCACTACTTTGGCACAGAATAGATGCAAAAGAAAAATTTAAGAATGTATCTGAGCATAACACTATCCCTTAGAACAGCAATTTTCAACCGGTATGCCACAAGAATGTTTAGAAGGAGCACTACCTGGCTATTAAGTACATGAAATTGACCTCTTTTCCCTGAGATTGTCAAATTAAAACATGACAACAGCACACACAACAATAGCCATCCAGTGTGAATGAATCAAAATTATACTTTTTTTTTGTCAGATCAGCCAAAAATAGAATATATTGTTTGGTGTGCCACAGAATTTTAGTCATTAGTTTGCATGCCATGAGATGAAAAAGGTTGAAAATCACTGACTGAGAGTGTGCAGGCCCATTCTCGATCTGTGCAAAAGGAACCAGCTGTGTAGACAAAGGAAATTCAGGCACAGAGGAAAACACTATTTGCCGACAAAAAACCAGAAAACTAAAATTTGCACATAAACGAATAATATGAACTCTTTAGGTGTATTGTAGGATGGTAGGAAAAAAGTAAGCAATAGCTACGAGTATGCTGTCAACATTTCAACAAAAGGCATTTCAGTGAAAGGCATTATTGAGTAACAAAAATTCATACTCGAAGCTCCTGCATTTGAGTACTCTCTTTTTCAATGCCCCTCATGAAATTCAATATCAGTTGTTTAAATGAATGTGGAAAAAGAACGATTCGAATTAGTAATACTCATGAACTTTCCTTTTTTACTTTGAATATGTTAACCTCCTTCAAAAATCACTGCTAATGTTAGCTGCCTCCAGGAAAGGAAGTGGTATTGGGCCAGAAAGGGAACTCTAAGCGCTAACTCTAAATACTTCTCTGTTATTCAGTTGCTTCAATGAGCGTTATTCATGGATTACTTCTATGACTTAAAATGCATTTTCATAATAAACAAGTCACACACTGCATTCCTAGGAAACCTTATCATAAATTGGAACTGCATAAAAAACTACTGTGCTTCACTGCTTAAGACAAATAGAACTGAAATATTATAAATCAGGTCATTAAAAAGGGGAAATGAAGGCTAACCTCAAAATGAATATTTATTGTAATTATCTTTGGGCGGGTGGACATTAAAAGTTTCCCTAAGTGAATTCCCTAACTAGTTAAGTAACAACCAATTCATTCAAAGCAAATAAAGGACTGTAAGTGTTCTTTAGAATTTAAAAATGTATATTTCAATAAGAAAGTTGTATAATTAGGTAATACTGACACTGTCAACAATCTTATAGTTAGGACAAAAAAGTAAGCTAAAAATAACTGGACATTACAAATCTGCTACTGTAAAAATAAAAAATCTAATTATCAAGAGGCATGTGTTTGATGTGGGATATTTTCCATGGAAATAAATTTAGCATGCACTCCAACTGGTCACTTGAAGTGCCTAAATTTGCTACATTAGTAACCACACACTAAAGCCTAAAGCTAGATTACTATAACCACAGGACTCTCTTCTGTGTTTTGAAGAACATGTATTATCTTTAAATTTCACATTAAAATGTTGGCACACATCTAGCTAACCCTATAATGCAGGGTTTTTTTTATTTTATTTTATCTTTATTGTTGAATATATTACATACTAGAGGCCCAGTGCACAAAAATTTGTGTACTGGGGGGGGGGGGGGGGGGGGGTACG